>NW_024609790.1:390000-402500 GCF_018296145.1 Oncorhynchus tshawytscha
TAACTAACAATTCCCCCCCCCCAAAAAAAACTACTGTCTTATACACAGTGTAAGGGGATAAAGAATATGTACATAAGGATATATGAATGAGTGATGGTACAGAGCAGCATAGGCAAGATACAGTAGATGATATCAAGTACAGTATATACATATGAGATGAGTATGTAAACCAAGTGGCATAGTTAAAGTGGCTAGTGATACATGTATTACATAAGGATGCAGTCGATGATATAGAGTACATTATATACGTATGCATATGAGTTGAATAATTTAGGGTAAGTAACATTATATAAGGTAGCATTGTTTAAAGTGGCTAGTGATATATTTACATCATTTCCCATCAATTCCCATGATTAAAGTGGCTGGAGTAGAGTCAGGTGTAACAGGTGTAACAACGATACTGTAGGTCTGTTGGAGCTCATGAGTGTCATCGCACTTTACTTTGGTGTGTCATGTTCTGTTATAATCTCCACCCGGCACAGCCAGAAGAGGACTGGCCACCCCACATAGCCTGGTTCCTCTCTAGGTTTCTTCCTAGGTTCTGGCCTTTCGAGGGAGTTTTTCCTAGCCACCGTGCTTCTATACCTGCATTGCTTGCTGTTTGGGGGTTTTGGGCTGGGTTTATGTACAGCACTTTGAGATATCAGCTGATGTACGAAGGGCTTTATAAATACATTTGATTTGATTTGATTTGTCTTTGGCTGTTCCAAAGCCATCTGGAATAGGATGTCACTGTTCTGTTCCATTATGTTTAGATGATTCAGCCATCTGGAATAGGATGTCACTGTTCTGTTCCATTATGTTTAGATGATTCAGCCATCTGGAATAGGATGTTACAGTTCTGTTCCATTATGTTTAGATGATTCAGCCATCTGGAATAGCCCTTACTGTTCTGTTCAGATTATCCAGCCATCTGGAATAGCCCTTACTGTTCTGTTCAGATGATCCAGCCATCTGGAATAGGATGTTACTGTTCTGTTCCGTATGTTTAGATGATCCAGCCATCTGGAATAGCCCTTACTGTTCTGTTCAGATGATCCAGCCATCTGGAATAGCCCTTACTGTTCTGTTCAGATGATCCAGCCATCTGGAATAGCCCTTACTGTTCTGTTCCGTATGTCTAGATGATCCAGCCATCTGGAATAGGATGTTACTGTTATCTTCCGTATGTCTAGATGATCCAGCCATCTGGAATAGGATGTTACTGTTCTGTTCCATATGTCTAGATGATCCAGTCATCTGGAATAGGATGTTACTGTTCTGTTCCGTATGTCTAGATGATCCAGCCATCTGGAATAGGATGTTACTGTTCTGTTCCGTATGTCTAGATGATCCAGCCATCTGGAATAGGATGTTACTGTTCTGTTCCGTATGTCTAGATGATCCAGCCATCTGGAATAGGATGTTACTGTTCTGTTCCGTATGTCTAGATTATCCAGCCATCTGGAATAGCCCTTACTGTTCTGTTCAGATGATCCAGCCATCTGGAATAGCCCTTACTGTTCTGTTCAGATGATCCAGCCATCTGGAATAGCCCTTACTGTTCTGTTCCGTATGTCTAGATGATCCAGTTATACATCATGTCAGTCCTTCATCAGATCAAACCAATTCCCTAGAGTTAGCGTAGAGATAAGGCTGTCAAATCATCGCTTGTTCTTTCTTTCAATTGTAAAGTAATTACAAAGAACAAAGAAACAAGAAAGGTCATAAAGCAAAGATAATCACTTTGTCTCATACTTGGCAGCAAACTTTTAGGTTGCCAGGTAACTCGGGCAACACAAACAACCATATAAGGGTGCGCTGTTCTTATCTTCCTTCTCTCCTTCCTGTTGCACATATCTACATACAGTGCCTTCGGAAAGAACTCAGACGTTACAACCTGATTCTAAAATGGATTAAATAAATTAAAAATAAGTCCATCTGTGGTAAATTCAATTGATTGGACATGATTTGGACAGGCACACTCCTGTCTATATAAGGTCCCACAGTTGACACTGCATGTCGGAGCAAAAACCAAGCCCTGAGGTCCAAGGAAGAGCTCCAAGACAGGATTATGTCGAGGCACAGATCTGGGGATGGATACCAACATATTTCTATAGAATTGAAGGTCCGCAAGAACACAGAAACAAGATTCTATGGTCTGATGAAACCATGATTGAACTCTTTGGCCTGAATCCTTACGTTGAAGCATGGTGGTGGCAGCATCATGCTGTGGGGATGTTTTTCAGCGGCAGGGACTGGGAGACTATTCAGGATCGAGGCAAAGATGAATGGAGCAAAGTACAGAGAGATCCTTGATGTAAACCTGCTCCAGAGTTCTCAGGACTTCAGACTGGGGTGAAGGTTCATCTTCCAATAGGACAACAACCATGAGCACACAGCCAAGACAATGCAGGAGTGGCTTCCTGACAAGTCTCTGAATCTCATTAATTGTCCCAGCCAGAGCCCGGACTTAAACCTGATCGAACATCGCTGAAGAAACCTGAAAATAGCTGTGCGGCGACGCTCCCCATCCAACCTGACAGAGCTTGAGAGGATCTGCAGAGAAGAATGGGAGAAACTCCCAAATACAGGTGTACCAAGCTTGTAGCTTCATACCCAAGAAGACTTGAGGCTGCAATTGCTGCCAAAGGTGCTTCAACAAAGTACTGAGTAAAATTTCTGAATACTTATGTAAATGCAATATTTACGTTTTTTTTTTAAATATAAATTAGCAAACATTTCTAAAAACCTGTTTTTGATATTTCATTATGTTGTATTGTGTGTATATTGATGAGGGGGAAAAACTATTTAATCCATTTTAGAATGAGGCTGTAAAGTCAAGGGGTCTAAATACTTTCCAAATGCTCTGTATGTATCTCTTCTCTTCCTTCTCCCTCTTTTATCTTTCTTTCTCTCTGACTCCCCATTTCTCTCTCTCTCCCTCTCTCTCTCTGACTCTTACTCTCTCTCTCCGACTCTCTCTCGCTGACTCTCCGTCTCTGTCTGTCTCTGTCTCTCTCTCTCTCTCTTTCTCTCTGTCTCTCTATTTCTCTCTCTCTCCCTCTCTCTCTCTCTCTCTGTCTCTGACTCTCTCTCTCTGACTCTCTCTCACTGACTCTCTGTTTCTGTCTCTGTCTCTGTCTCTGACTCTCTCTCTCTCTGTTTCTGTCTCTGTCTCTGTCTCTGACTCTCTGTCTCTGACTCTCTGTCTCTATCGCTCTCTCAATTAATGATCATTATCAGCTTGTTAGGGGAAGGGAGGCCTGGTGGCAGGGGCAGAACGCTCACCTCTCTGAAACACACACACACACTCACAAACACCCCCTCTTTTAGAAGACACTGGTTCTCACCTCTGGGCCGAGCCCTGGGCTATAGTTAGCCTAGCCGCCTGTGCCTGCTGCCTAGCAACCGCCTCCAAACCAGCTTGTCCCTCGCTCCCTCTCTCTCTCTCTCCCTCTCTCTCCCTCTCTCTCTCTCTCTCTCGTTGTCAATCCCCTCTTTCCTCTCATCCTTTTCCTCCTCATCCATCTCTCCCCATGTTCTATACCTCCAATATCTCTCTCTCCTCATCTCTCTTCTTTATCCCACCTTCCTCATGTATTGGGTCCTCTCAGCTGGAGATTGTACGTGCTATCTTGTTGATGATATATTGTGCAGTCCAGCAAACTCCCTTTAAAGGACTTTATCTTTATCCTACATACCATAGTGGTCTAAATGGTAAATATGAAAGTATACCTTATCAAAATGTATCTGTAATGTCCTATCCTCCCTTAGTTTGGTTGTGATTTATAAGACCACTCTCTTCTGACCACCCACCGTCCCTTTCCGTCCTAGCTGACTCCATCACCCCTGCCTTACAGCCCGGGCCCACATCTCTATTTCCATCTCTCTCTCCTGGTACCTCTCCTCTCCTCTCTCCTCTCCTCTCCTCTCCTCTCCTCTCCTCTCCCTCTCCTCTCCTCTCCTCTCCCTCTCCTCTCCTCTCCTCTCCTCTCCTCTCCTCTCCTCTCCTCCTCCTCTCCTCTCCTCCCCCTATCCCCTCCTACCCCATCTCCCTCTCCCCCTCCCCTCCCTCTCCCCCCTCTCCCCCTCCTCTCCTCTCCTCTCCTCTCCTCTCCTCTCCTCTCCTCCTCCTCTCCTCTCCTCTCCTCTCCTCTCCTCTCCTCTCCTCTCCTCTCCTCTCCTCTCCTCTCCTCTCCTCTCCTCTCCTCTCCTCTCCTCTCCTCCCTATCCCCCTCCTACCCCATCTCATCTCCTCTCCTCTCCCCCTCCCCTCCCTCCCCACTACTCTCTCCCCCTCCTTTCCCTCTCTCCTCATCTCTTCTGCTTAGACCTGGCAAGACTCCACCCACTATCACTGTGCGCTCTGATTCACTTAAGTGCCTTTCATAGATCATGATGTTGCCGAGGCTGACAGGGCCGACTAGTCTCTACGGGCCCTTTAGGGGCCTCTGCTCTCTGAAGGCTCTCTCTCTTTCACACACACACACACACACACACACACACACACACACACACACACACACACACACACACACACGGTCCTCTAGTCTGCACACAGATAAGAGCTTCAGTAATACACCTGCTAGTGCTGATCTGTTTATCTGCTGGTGGTTTGTGTTTTCTCTCCTACTGATAAGAGAAGAATATCTCTATCTATCTACAGGGACACATTCTGACCTAGTCCACCCCTCGCTGAACATGCTGGCTGGAAGTTATCTGTGTGTTTTTATTAAATTTAACCTTTATTTAACTTGGCAATTCAAATACACTGAAATGTGTCTGGACGATATCTGTGTGTTTTTTTATTTTATTTCATATCTGTGAGTTACATGTGGCTGGATGGTATCTGTGAGTTATATGTGGCTGGATGGTATCTGTGAGTTATATGTGGCTGGATGGTATCTGTGAGTTATATGTGGCTGGATGGTATCTGTGAGTTATATGTGGCTGGATGGTATCTGTGAGTTATATGTGGCTGGATGGTATCTGTGAGTTATATGTGGCTGGATGGTATCTGTGAGTTACATGTGGCTGGATGGTATCTGTGAGTTATATGTGGCTGGATGGTATCTGTGAGTGATGAGTTGATTGGATCAGAAAAACTATGTACTTTGTTCATCATCTAAATCCTGTACTTGAGCAGATTGGTCATATATAATATATCATAGTGAATTTAACCCTCCTGTAGCTTGTCAGTTGGTCATATATAATATATCATAGTGAATTTAACCCTCCTGTAGCTTGTCAGTTGGTCATATATAATATATCATAGTGAATTTAACTCTCCTGTAGCTTGTCAGTTGGTCATATATAATATATCATAGTGAATTTAACTCTCCTGTAGCTTGTCAGTTGGTCATATATAATATATCATAGTGAATTTAACTGTCCTGTAGCTTGTCAGTTGGTCATATATAATATATCATAGTGAATTTAACTCTCCTGTAGCTTGTCAGTTGGTCATGTATAATATATCATAGTGAATTTAACCCTCCTGTAGCTTGTCAGTTGGTCATATATAATATATCATAGTGAATTTAACCCTCCTGTAGCTTGTCAGTTGGTCATATATAATATATCATTGTTAATTTAACTTCCCTGCAGTAGTTTTCCCACTTTCTCAACATTTTTGTTGATCTCAGGCTAGCAAATCAAATCAAATGTATTTATATAGCCCTTCGTACATCAGCTGATATCTCAAAGTGCTGTACAGAAGCCCAGCCTAAAACCCCAAACAGCAAGCAATGCAGGTGTAGAAGCACGGTGGCCAGGAAAAACTCCCTAGAAAGGCCAAAATCTAGGAAGAAACCTAGAGAGGAACCAGGCTGTGAGGGATGGCCAGTCCTCTTCTGGCTGTGCCGGGTGGAGATTATAACAGAACATGGCCAAGATGTTCAAGTGTTAATAAATGACCAGCATGGTCAAATAATAATAATCACAGGCAGAACAGTTGAAACTGGAGCAGCAGCACGGCCAGGTGGACTCATCATGCCAGGTAGTCCTGAGGCATGGTCCTAGGGCTCAGGTCCTCAGAGAGAGAAAAAGAAAGAGAGAAAGAGAGAATTAGAGAGAGCACACTTAAATTCACACAGGACACCGGATAAGACAGGAGAAGTACTCCAGATATAACAAACTTACCCTAGCCCCCCGACACATAAACTACTGCAGCATAAATACTGGAGGCTGAGACAGGAGGGGTCAGGAGACACTGTGGTCCCATCCGATGATACCCCCGGACAGGGCCAAACAGGAAGGATATAACCCCACTCACTTTGCCAAAGCACAGCCCCACACCACAAGAGGGATATCTTCAACCACCAACTTACCATCCTGAGACAAGGCTGAGTATAGCCCACAAAGATCTCCACCACGGCACAACCCAGGGGGGGGGGGGCGCCAACCCAGACAGGTTGATCACATCAGTGACTCAACCCACTCAAGTGACGCACCCCTCCTAGGGACGGCATGAAAGAGCACCAGTAAGCCAGTGACTCAGCCCCTGTAATAGGGTTAGAGGCAGAGAATCCCAGTGGAAAGAGGGGAACCGGCCAGGCAGAGACAGCAAGGGTGGTTCGTTGCTCCAGAGCCTTTCCGTTCACCTTCACACTCCTGGGCCAGACTACACTCAATCATATGACCCACTGAAGAGATGAGTCTTCAGTAAAGACTTAAAGGTTGAGACTGAGGTTGCGTCTCTCACATGGGTTGGCAGACCATTCCATAAAAATGGAGCTCTATAGGAGAAAGCCCTGCCTCCAGCAGTTTGCTTAGAAATTCTAGGGACAATTAGGAGGCCTGCGTCTTGTGACCGTAGCGTATGTGTAGGTATGTACAGCAGGACCAAATCAGCCCTTGCCTTGACAGGAAGCCAGTGGAGGGAGGCTAGCACTGGAGTAATATGATAAACATTTTTGGTTCTAGTCAGGATTCTAGCAGCCGTATTTAGCACTAACTGAAGTTAATTTAGTGCTTTATCCAGGTAGCCAGAAAGTAGAACATTGCAATAGTCTAACCTAGCAGTAACAAAAGCATGGATTAATTTTTCTGCATCATTTTTGGACAGAAAGTTTCTGATTTTTGCAATGTTACGTAGATGGAAAAAAGCTGTCCTTGAAACAGTCTTGATATGTTCGTCAAAGGAGAGATCAGGGTCCAGAGTAACGCCGAGGTCCTTCACAGTTTTATTTGAGACGACTGTACAACCATTAAGATTAATTGTCAGATTCAACAGAATATCTCTTTGTTTCTTGGGACCTAGAACAATCATCTCTGTTTTGACCGAGTTTAAAAGTAGAAAGTTAGCAGCCATCCACTTCCTTATGTCTGAAACACATGCTTCTAGCAAGGGCAATTTTGGGGCTTCGCCATGTTTCATTGAAATGTACAGCTGTTTGTCATCCGCATAGCAGTGAAATTAACATTATGTTTTCGAATGACATCCCCAAGAGGTGAAATATATAGTGAAAACAATAGTGGTCCTAAAACGGACCTTGAGGAACACCAAAATGTACAGTTGATTTGTCAGAGGACAAACCATTCACAGAGACAAACTGATATCTTTCCGACAGATACGATCTAAACCAGGCAAGAACTTGTCCGTGTAGACCAATTTGGGTTTTCAATCTCTCCAAAAGAATGTGGTGATCGATGGTATCAAAAGAAGCACTAAGGTCTAGGAGCACGAGGACAGATACAAAGCCTCGGTCTGATGCCATTAAAAGGTAATTTACCACCTTCACAAGTGCAGTCTCAGTGCTATGATGGCGTCTAAAACCAGACTGAAGCATTTCGTATACATTGTTTGTCTTCAGGAAGGCAGTGAGTTGCTGCGCAACAGCCATTTTTTTTTATTATTGAGAAGAATGGAAGATTCGATATCGGCCGATAGTTTTTAAATATTTTCTGCTATTTTCTTAGCACAATGCTAAGGCATGTGCTCAGGCTAGCACAATGCTAAGGCTAACTCTATGTGCTCAGGCTAGCACAATGCTAACGCTAACTCTATGTGCTCAGGCTAGCACAATGCTAACGCTAACTCTATGTGCTCAAGCTAGCAGTAACATACACTGTAAAAAATCACTTTTTGTATGAACCATTTAAATATATATATATATATTTTATATATATATATATATATTTTTTTTTAATTTAAATGATCTACATTTGTTGAAAGTAATATATGATTCAACTGTTATTTTTGCAATCTATTTCTTTCCACATAGCGTATTCCCGTTTGATTAAAACCTGTTAGGGAGACTGCGAATTTTCGCAGCTTTTTGTTAAAAGTCGCGCAAACTTTCAACGTCCTGCTACTCATGCCAGGAATATAGTATATGCATATGATTAGTATGTGTGGATAGAAAACACTCTGAAGTTTATAAAACTGGTTAAATCATGTCTGTGACTATAACAGAACGTGTTTGGCAGGCAAAATCCAAAGGAAAATTGTTCAAAAAAATATCCATCCGCCATTCTCTGTATTGTCTATGGGAAAATAAATAGCGATCAGTTTACAATGCTAACGCTACAATGTTAGCACTAACTGAAGTTAATTTAGTGCTTTATCCAGGTAGCCAGAAAGTAGAACATTGCAATAGTCTAACCTAGCAGTAACAAAAGCATGGATTAATTTTTCTGCATCATTTTTGGACAGAAAGTTTCTGATTTTTGCAATGTTACGTAGATGGAAAAAAGCTGTCCTTGAAACAGTCTTGATATGTTCGTCAAAGGAGAGATCAGGGTCCAGAGTAACGCCGAGGTCCTTCACAGTTTTATTTGAGACGACTGTACAACCATTAAGATTAATTGTCAGATTCAACAGAATATCTCTTTGTTTCTTGGGACCTAGAACAATCATCTCTGTTTTGACCGAGTTTAAAAGTAGAAAGTTAGCAGCCATCCACTTCCTTATGTCTGAAACACATGCTTCTAGCAAGGGCAATTTTGGGGCTTCGCCATGTTTCATTGAAATGTACAGCTGTTTGTCATCCGCATAGCAGTGAAATTAACATTATGTTTTCGAATGACATCCCCAAGAGGTGAAATATATAGTGAAAACAATAGTGGTCCTAAAACGGACCTTGAGGAACACCAAAATGTACAGTTGATTTGTCAGAGGACAAACCATTCACAGAGACAAACTGATATCTTTCCGACAGATACGATCTAAACCAGGCAAGAACTTGTCCGTGTAGACCAATTTGGGTTTTCAATCTCTCCAAAAGAATGTGGTGATCGATGGTATCAAAAGAAGCACTAAGGTCTAGGAGCACGAGGACAGATACAAAGCCTCGGTCTGATGCCATTAAAAGGTAATTTACCACCTTCACAAGTGCAGTCTCAGTGCTATGATGGCGTCTAAAACCAGACTGAAGCATTTCGTATACATTGTTTGTCTTCAGGAAGGCAGTGAGTTGCTGCGCAACAGCCATTTTTTTTTATTATTGAGAAGAATGGAAGATTCGATATCGGCCGATAGTTTTTTAAATATTTTCTGCTATTTTCTTAGCACAATGCTAAGGCATGTGCTCAGGCTAGCACAATGCTAAGGCTAACTCTATGTGCTCAGGCTAGCACAATGCTAACGCTAACTCTATGTGCTCAGGCTAGCACAATGCTAACGCTAACTCTATGTGCTCAAGCTAGCAGTAACATACACTGTAAAAAATCACTTTTTGTATGAACCATTTAAATATATATATATATATATATTTTTTTTTTTTTAAATTTAAATGATCTACATTTGTTGAAAGTAATATATGATTCAACTGTTATTTTTGCAATCTATTTCTTTCCACATAGCGTATTCCCGTTTGATTAAAACCTGTTAGGGAGACTGCGAATTTTCGCAGCTTTTTGTTAAAAGTCACGCAAACTTTCAACGTCCTGCTACTCATGCCAGGAATATAGTATATGCATATGATTAGTATGTGTGGATAGAAAACACTCTGAAGTTTATAAAACTGGTTAAATCATGTCTGTGACTATAACAGAACGTGTTTAGCAGGCAAAATCCAAAGGAAAATTGTTCACAAAAAAATATCCATCCGCCATTCTCTGTATTGTCTATGGGAAAATAAATAGCGATCAGTTTACAATGCCTACAGCTTCCACACGATGTCGCCAGTACTGGCATTTAGATTGAAGTTAATCCTTGGTCAGATGAGAAATAGGCACTTCCTGTTATCGACTACCAGAAGTTTGGAGAGAGAGAAAATGGAGCATCATTTCCAAACGTGCTGCTATTGAATACAGATCGCCCCGTGATCAATTTGATCGATTATTAACGTTTACTAATACCTAAAGTTGGATTATAAAAGTAGTTTGAAGTGTTTTGTCAAAGTTTATAGGCAACTTTTTTAATTTAAAAAAATTACGTTGCGTTTTGGAACGGTGCTTCTCCATGGATCAGGCGGGCTTCATAAATGGACATTTTGGGTATACATGGACGGATTTAATCGAAAAAAAAGACCCAATTGTGATGTTTATGGGACATATAGGAGTGCCAACAAAGAAGCTCGTCAAAGGTAATGAATGTTTTATATTTTATTTCTGCGTTTTGTGTAGCGCCGGCTACGCTAATTATTCTGTTTACGTCCCCTTTGGGTATTTCGGAGGTTGCATGCTATCAGATAATAGCTTCTCATGCTTTCGCCGAAAATCATTTTAAAAATCTGACATGTTGGCTAGATTCACAATGAGTGTAGCTTTAATTGAGTACCCTGCATGTGTGTTTTAATGAAAGTTTGAGTTGTATCGAGTACTATTAGTTGTCACACTGAATTTCCACTGATGTTGATCCCTGTACAGGGACAGCAGCCGTAAAAGGTTTTAAACCTAATAAATAGCATAAATGCAAACTAATATACAGTACCAGTCAAAAGTATGGAAACACCTAGTTGAGACACACCTGCAGGCTGTGTAAGGGCTATTTGACCAAGAAGGAGAGTGATGGAGTGCTGGCCTCCACAATCACTCAACCTCAACCACATTGAGATGGTTTGGTATGAGTTGGACTGCAGAGTGAAGGAAAAGCAAACAAGTGCCCAGCATATGTGGGATCTCCTTCAAGACTGTTGGAAAAGCATTCCAGGTGAAGGTGGTTGAGAGAATACCAAGAGTGTGAAAAGCTGAAGAATCTCAAAACAAAAATATATTTACATTTCTTTAACACTTGTTTGGTTACTACATGATTCCATACATGTTATTATATAGATTGGATGTCTTCACTATTATTCTACAATGTAGAAAATAGTAAACATAAAGAAAAACCCTTGAATAAGTACAGCAGGCGTTTCCAAACTTTTGACTGGTACTGTATATTCAACCCATTTTATTCATGTTGATTTTTCACATTGGAATTACCTCTCCACACTTCTTCAATTGGGTTACAAATAATTACATACATTTCCTGTTAACCAAGATATTATCTTAGTTCCATAACATGAAATAATGACTTCAAACACCTTTAGGTGAGACTTCCACATTAACCTGCTACAGTAATGTAACCGAATAGAGACCATTTCATCAATGGAAGCCTTTCCAGTCTCGTTAGTATCATAGTACCAGATATCATTTAAGATTTAGTGATGGAAGTGAATATGTAATCAATATATATAGAAGAGCCTCCAACTCTTCTGATAGACTGCTGCAGCTGCATTGACCCCACTGCAAATGTGAGGCAAACTCTAATGGCTCAGCCTGCAGCTTTAGAATAGCATAATGCTGTTGCTAATGCTAATGGCTCAGCCTGCAGCTTTAGTATAGCATAATGCTGTTGCTAATGCTAATGGCTCAGCCTGAAGCTTTAGCATAGCATAATGCTGTTGCTAATGCTAATGGCTCAGCCTGCAGCTTTAGCATAACATAATGCTGTTTCTAATGCTAATGGCTCAGCCTGCAGCTTTAGCATAGCATAATGCTGTTGCTAATGCTAATGGCTCAGCCTGCAGCTTTAGCATAGCATAATGCTGTTGCTAATGCTAATGGCTCAGCCTGCAGCTTTAGCATAACATAATGCTGTTTCTAATGCTAATGGCTCAGCCTGCAGCTTTAGCATAGCATAATGCTGTTGCTAATGCTAATGGCTCAGCCTGCAGCTTTAGCATAACATAATGCTGTTGCTAATGCTAATGGCTCAGCCTGCAGCTTTAGCATAGCATAATGCTGTTGCTAATGCTAATGGTTCAGCCTGCAGCATTAGTATAGCACAATGCTACAGCTAACTGAATGGCCTTAACCTGCGGCATAGCTTATCACAGTTCTGAATAACGCTGGATCACTCTAGTGTTATGACTAGGTTATTGATGTGTGTGTGTGTGTGTGTGTGTGTGTGTGTGTGTGTGTGTGTGTGTGTGTGTGTGTGTGTGTGTGTGTGTGTGTCAAATCAAATCAAATCAAATCAAATTTTATTTGTCACATACACATGGTTAGCAGATGTTAATGCGAGTGTAGCGAAATGCTTGTGCTTCTAGTTCCGACAATGCAGTAATAACGAGCAAGTAATCTAACTAACA
>NW_024609790.1:410000-415000 GCF_018296145.1 Oncorhynchus tshawytscha
AGAATAACCCCTCATATATAATGACCCCACACTATAACACACACCAGAATAACGCCTCATACATAGTGGCCCCGTACTGTATTTCTCACAACGCTGGAGTCCAGTCATGTTTAGAAAAGGTTAGGGGTCCATTCCAATTTTAAATTCTTGAATTCACTGATGTAGTGGAGAATTTACATTGAGTTACATTATACATTTTTTAAATGTGTAAGTTATTGAATTGAAATTACAGTCTTTCGACTTTTTGAATTGAAATTGAGTTGGAATTGAAAAAACATGTAATTAAAAAAAAATGAATTGAATTGTAATTCAATATTTGTCCATTTTCCAGTTAATTGAATACATCCATGTATAATTGATTTACTGTAGGATTGGTTTAGAATCATTACGGTTGTTTAAATCATTTACTGTAGGATTTATTTTGAATCTTTACGGTTGTTTAAATCATTTACTGTAGGATTGGTTTTGAATCTTTACGGTTGTTTAAATCATTTACTGTAGGATTTATTTTGAATCTTTACGGTTGTTTAAATCATTTACTGTAGGATTGGTTTTGAATCTTTACGGTTGTTTAAATCATTTACTGTAGGACTGGTTTAGAATCATTTCAACATGTAATCCTCTGTTACCAGTCTAGCTAGGCTGTCTAAACAGGGACATGATCAGCATGTAATCCTCTGTTACCAGTCTAGCCAGGCTGTCTAAACAGGGACATGATCAGCATGTAATCCTCTGTTACCAGTCTAGCTAGGCTGTCTAAACAGGGACATGATCAGCATGTAATCCTCTGTTACCAGTCTAGCTAGGCTGTCTAAACAGGGACATGATCAGCATGTAATCCTCTGTTACCAGTCTAGCTAGGCTGTCTAAACAGGGACATGATCAGCATGTAATCCTCTGTTACCAGTCTAGCCAGGCTGTCTAAACAGGGACATGATCAGCATTAAAGTCTGAGGGAATTCCATTTGAATGGGGTCATTTGTGAAATTGTTTCGGATAATATTGAATTCTTGGATTTTAGTTTTACATTGTACTTCAGAGGAAATAAATTATCTGGAATTTGAATGTAATTAAATGTAATTTACAGGGAGAGAGAATGGAATTAGAATTGAATTAGTGTAATTAACCCCAACCCTGGTTTGTATTACTGTAATGAACACATATACATCTGACTCTACTGGCATGACAACATGACATATTAGGATTGTCAAAGCCATTTAAATCCCTGCTCTTTCTTCCCTTGTATCTCCCATTACTGAACAATATGCTCTATGACAACATTCAGTATGTACACACACACACACACACACACACACACACACACACACACACACACACACACACACACACACACACACAAGCACGCACGCGCGTGCACACACACACACACGCACACGCACACACACGCACACACACAGACGCACGCACACACACAAACACACAGACGTACGCACGCACGCACGCACACAAACACACACACACACACAGCCACTGTATGAGGAGATAAACTGAGCTGGGTCCACTCCTCTATCCTGTGTTGTTGTCTCTGTAGACATGGAAACAGGGGTTATAAGTCCTCTACCCTGTGTTGTTGTCTCTGTAGACATGGAAACAGGGGTTCTAAGTCCTCTACCCTGTGTTGTTGTCTCTGTAGACATGGAAACAGGGGTTCTAAGTCCTCTACCCTGTGTTGTTGTCTCTGTAGACATGGAAACAGGGGTTCTAAGTCCTCTACCCTGTGTTGTTGTCTCTGTAGACATGGAAACAGGGGTTATAAGTCCTCTACCCTGTGTTGTTGTCTCTGTAGACATGGAAACAGGGGTTATAAGTCCTCTACCCTGTGTTGTTGTCTCTGTAGACATGGAAACAGGGGTTATAAGTCCATATATGTTGAAGAGGGAGGGGCTTAAGCTGCATCCCTGTCTCACCCCACGACCCTGTGTGAAGAAATTTGTGTGTTTTTAACCGCACACTTGTTGTTTGTGTACATGGATTTTATAATGTCGTATGTTTAACCCCCAACACCACTTTCCATCAGTTTGTATAGCAGACCCTCATGCCAAATTGAGTCGAAGGCTTTTTTGAAATCAACAAAGCATGAGAAGACTTTGCCTTTGTTTTGGTTTGTTTGGTTGTCAATTAGGGTGTGCAGGGTGAATACATGGTCTGTTGTACAGTAATTTGGTAAAAAGCCAATTTGACATTTGCTCAGTACATTGTTTTCATTGAGGAAATGTACGAGTCTGCTGTTAATGATAATGCAGAGGATTTTCCCAAGGTTACTGTTGACGCATATCCCACGGTAGTTATTGGGGTCAAATTTGTATCCACTTTTGTGGATTGGGGTGATCAGTCCTTAGTTCCAAATATTGGGGAAGATGCCAGAGCTAAGGATGATGTTAAAGAGTTTTAGTATAGCCAATTGGAATTTGTTGTCTGTATATTTGATCATTTCATTGAGGATACCATCAACACCACAGGCCTTTTTGGGTTGGAGGGTTTTTATTTTGTCCTGTAACTCATTCAATGTAATTGGAGAATCCAGTGGGTTCTGGTAGTCTTTAATAGTTGATTCTAAGATCTGTATTTGATCCTGTATATGTTTTTGCTCTTTATTCTTTGTTATAGAGCCAAAAAGATTGGAGAAGTGGTTTACCCATACATCTCCATTTTGGATAGATAATTATTTTTAGTGTTTTCCAATTTTCCCAGAAGTGGTTAGAGTCTATGGATTCTTCAATTACATTGAGCTGATTTCTGACGTGCTGTTCCTTCTTTTTCCATAATGTATTTCTGTATTGTTTTAGTGATTTACCTCTCTCTCTCTCTCTCTCTCTCTCTCTCCTCTATCTCTCTCTCTCTCTCTCTCTCCTCTATCCTCTCTATATACTCTCTCTCTCTCTCTCTCTCTCTCTCTCTCTCTCTCCTCTATCCTCTCTATATCCCTCTCTCTCTCTCTCTCTCTCCTCTATCCTCTCTCTCTGTCTCTCTCTCTCTCTCTCTCTCTCCTCTATCCTCTCTATATACTCTCTCTCTCTCTCTCTCTCTCTCTCTCTCTCTCTCCTCTATCCTCTCTATATCCTCTCTCTCTGTCTCTCTCTCTCTCTCTCTCTCTCCTCTATCCTCTCTATATCCCTCTCTCTCTCTCTCTCTCTGTTTTCTATATCTCTCTCTCTGTTTTCTATATCTCTCTCTGTGTTTTCTATATCTCTCTCTCTATACTCAGTCTTGCTTGTTATCTCTGTCTCTGAGTTTGCGGTTGAGTGCCGCTACCTGGCAACAAGGCGGTTGCTCGAGCAATGAGACTCCGGCGCTATGTGCCGTGGGTTCACCTTAGCAATGAGACTCCGGCGCTATGTGCTGTGGGTTCACCTTAGCAATGAGACTCCGGCGCTATGTGCCGTGGGTTCACCTTAGCAATGAGACTCCGGCACTATGTGCCGTGGGTTCACCTTAGCAATGAGACTCCGGCGCTATGTGCCGTGGGTTCACCTTAGCAATGAGACTCCGGCGCTATGTGCCGTGGGTTCACCTTAGCAATGAGACTCCGGCGCTATGTGCCGTGGGTTCACCTTAGCAATGAGACTCCGGCGCTATGTGCCGTGGGTTCACCTTAGCAATGAGACTCCGGCGCTATGTGCCGTGGGTTCACCTTAGCAATGAGACTCCGGCGCTATGTGCCGTGGGTTCACCTTAGCAATGAGACTCCGGCGCTATGTGCCGTGGGTTCACCTTAGCAATGAGACTCCGGCGCTATGTGCCGTGGGTTCACCTTAGCAATGACATGTCCCACAACTGATTTTGGTCAATTGCGTTTTCAATTTCTTCAAGTGTCTTGTTGGTATAATTACATTTCTTGAGTTTCAGTGTTTGTTTGTACTGTTTCAGAGTTTTCAAAGTATTCATATCGTAGCTCTGGGTTGTTTTGCTGCTTATGTTTTTCATTTGACATTTGTCTTAGGTGTTTTCTAATTGTTTTACATTCATTATCAAACCATTTTTCAGAAACATTTTGTTTTTTGTTTCTGATGTTGCATTTCTTTGGTTTTCTCAAATTTGCTTTCGATGTTTGCTCTCTTTCTCTCTTTCTCTCTTTCTCTCTCTCTTTTTCTCTCTCTCTATTTCTCTCTCTCTTTCTCTCTTTCTCTCTTTCTCTCTCTCTCACTTTCTCTCTCTCTCTCTCTCTTTCTCTCTCTCTTTCTCTCTCTCTCTCTCTCTCTTTCTCTCACTCTCTTTATCTATCTCTCTCTCTCTCTCTCTTTCTCTCTCTCTTTTTCTCTCTCTATTTCTCTCTCTCTCTCTCTCTCTCTCTCTCTCTTTATCTATCTCTCTATCTTTATCTCTCTCTCGCTCTCTCTATCTCTCTCTCTCTCTTCTCTCTCTCTCTCTTTCTCTCTCTCTTCTCTCTCTCTCTCTCTCTCTCTCTCTCTTTATCTATCTCTCTATATATCTCTCTCTCGCTCTCTCTTTCTCTCTCTCTTTCTCCCTCCCTGTCGCCTGAGCGCTGTTCTCCTTTCCCTGCAAGGTGACTTTCCACGTCAGTGAAATCATGTCATCGTTTCTCTCTGTGGTTTCATCTCTGCCATTTATTAGCAACACCAAGTGTACATCCCAAATGGCACCCTATTCCCGATGTAGTGCACTACTATAGACCAGAGCCCTATTCCCGATGTAGTGCACTACTTTTAACCAGAGCCCTATTCCCGATGTAGTGCACTACTTTAGACCAGAGCCCTATTCCCGATGTAGTGCACTACTTTAGACCAGGGCCCTATTCCCTATATAGTGCATTACTTTAGACCAGGGCCCTATTCCCGATGTAGTGCACTACTATAGACCAGAGCCCTATTCCCGATGTAGTGCACTACTTTTAACCAGAGCCCTATTCCCGATGTAGTGCACTACTTTAGACCAGAGCCCTATTCCCGATGTAGTGCACTACTTTAGACCAGAGCCCTATTCCCTATATAGTACTACTGTTGACCAGGGCCCTATTCCCT
>NW_024609790.1:425000-457500 GCF_018296145.1 Oncorhynchus tshawytscha
AACAACCCTCTATAACCCCTCACTATGTTACTGATGTGTTAACAACCCTCTATAACCCCTCACTATGTTACTGATGTGTTAACAACCCCCTATAACCCTCTATAACCCCTCACTATGTTACTGATGTGTTAACAACCCTCTATAACCCCTCACTATGTTACTGATGTGTTAACAACCCCTTATAACCCTCTATAACCCCTCACTATGTTACTGATGTGTTAACAACCCTCTATAACCCCTCACTATGTTACTGATGTGTTAACAACCCTCTATAACCCCTCACTATGTTACTGATGTGTTAACAACCCCTATAACCCCTCACTATGTTACTGATGTGTTAACAACCCCCTATAACCCTCTATAACCCCTCACTATGTTACTGATGTGTTAACAACCCTCTATAACCCCTCACTATGTTACCGATGTGTTAACAACCCCCTATAACCCTCTATAACCCTCTATAACCCCATATAAACCCTCACTATGTTACTGATGTGTCAACAACCCCCTATAACCCCTTCAAACCCTCACATTGTAGTGGAATAGGGTGCTACTTGTTGTGAGTAGGGCCCATTGTAGTGGAATAGGGTGCCAGTTGTTGTGAGTAGGGCCCATTGTAGTGGAATAGGGTGCTACTTGTTGTGAGTAGGGCCCATTGTAGTGGAATAGGGTGCTACTTGTTGTGAGTAGGGCCCATTGTAGTGGAATAAGGTGCTACTTGTTGTGAGTAGGGCCCATTGTAGTGGAATAGGGTTCTACTTGTTGTGAGTAGGGCCCATTGTAGTGGAATAGGGTGCTACTTGTTGTGAGCAGGGCCCATTGTAGTGGAATAGGGTTCTACTTGTTGTGAGTAGGGCCCATTGTAGTGGAATAGGGTGCTACTTGTTGTGAGCAGGTCCCATTGTAGTGGAATAGGGTGCCACTCGTTGTGAGCAGGGCCGATTGTAGTGGAATAGGGTGCTACTTGTTGTGAGTAGGGCCCATTGTAGTGGAATAGGGTGCTACTTGTTGTGAGTAGGGCCCATTGTAGTGGAATAGGGTGCTACTTGTTGTGAGTAGGGCCCATTGTAGTGGAATAGGGTGCTACTTGTTGTGAGTAGGGCCCATTGTAGTGGAATAGGGTGCTACTTGTTGTGAGCAGGGCCCATTGTAGTGGAATAGGGTGCCACTTGTTGTGAGTAGGGCCCATTGTAGTGGAATAGGGTGCCACTTGTTGTGAGTAGGGCCCATTGTAGTGGAATAGGGTGCCACTTGTTGTTAGCAGGGCCCATTGTAGTGGAATAGGGTGCTACTTGTTGTGAGTAGGGCCCATTGTAGTGGAATAGGGTGCTACTTGTTGTGAGTAGGGCCCATTGTAGTGGAATAGGGTGCTACTTGTTGTGAGTAGGGCCCATTGTAGTGGAATAGGGTGCCACTTGTTGTGAGCAGGGCCCATTGTAGTGGAATAGGGTGCTACTTGTTGTGAGCAGGTCCCATTGTAGTGGAATAGGGTGCTACTTGTTGTGAGTAGGGCCCATTGTAGTGGAATAGGGTGCTACTTGTTGTGAGTAGGGCCCATTGTAGTGGAATAGGGTGCTACTTGTTGTGAGTAGGGCCCATTGTAGTGGAATAGGGTGCTACTTGTTGTGAGCAGGGCCCATTGTAGTGGAATAGGGTGCTACTTGTTGTGAGCAGGGCCCATTGTAGTGGAATAGGGTGCTACTTGTTGTGAGTAGGGCCCATTGTAGTGGAATAGGGTGCCACTTGTTGTGAGCAGGGCCCATTGTAGTGGATAAGGGTGCCACTTGTTGCAAGCAGGGCCCATTGTAGTGGAATAGGGTGCTACTTGTTGTGAGCAGGGCCCATTGTAGTGGAATAGGGTGCCACTTGTTGTGAGTAGGGCCCATTGTAGTGGAATAGGGTGCCACTTGTTGTGAGCAGGGCCCATTGTAGTGGATTAGGGTGCTACTTGTTGTGAGTAGGGCCCATTGTAGTGGAATAGGGTGCTACTTGTTGTGAGTAGGGCCCATTGTAGTGGAATAGGGTGCTACTTGTTGTGAGTAGGGCCCATTGTAGTGGAATCGGGTGCTACTTGTTGTGAGTAGGGCCCATTGTAGTGGAATAGGGTGCCAGTTGTTGTGAGCAGGGCCCATTGTAGTGGATAAGGGTGCCACTTGTTGCAAGCAGGGCCCATTGTAGTGGAATAGGGTGCTACTTGTTGTGAGCAGGGCCCATTGTAGTGGAATAGGGTGCCACTTGTTGTGAGTAGGGCCCATTGTAGTGGAATAGGGTGCCACTTGTTGTGAGCAGGGCCCATTGTAGTGGATTAGGGTGCTACTTGTTGTGAGTAGGGCCCATTGTAGTGGAATAGGGTGCTACTTGTTGTGAGTAGGGCCCATTGTAGTGGAATAGGGTGCTACTTGTTGTGAGTAGGGCCCATTGTAGTGGAATCGGGTGCTACTTGTTATGAGTAGGGCCCATTGTAGTGGAATAGGGTTCCACTTGTTGTGAGTAGGGCCCATTGTAGTGGAATAGGGTGCCACTTGTTGTGAGTAGGGCCCATTGTAGTGGAATAGGGTGCTACTTGTTGTGAGTAGGGCCCATTGTAGTGGAATAGGGTGCCACTTGTTGTTAGCAGGGCCCATTGTAGTGGAATAGGGTGCCACTTGTTGTGAGCAGGGCCCATTGTAGTGGAATAGGGTGCTACTTGTTGTGAGTAAGGCCCATTGTAGTGGATAAGGGTGCCACTTGTTGTGAGCAGGGCCCATTGTAGTGGATAAGGGTGCCACTTGTTGTGAGCAGGGCCCATTGTAGTGGATAAGGGTGCCACTTGTTGTGAGTAGGGCCCATTGTAGTGGATAAGGGTGCCACTTGTTGTGAGTAGGGCCCATTGTAGTGGATAAGGGTGCCACTTGTTGTGAGCAGGGCCCATTGTAGTGGATAAGGGTGCCACTTGTTGTGAGCAGGGCCCATTGTAGTGGAATAGGGTGCTACTTGTTGTGAGCAGGGCCCATTGTAGTGGATAAGGGTGCCACTTGTTGTGAGCAGGGCCCATTGTAGTGGATAAGGGTGCCACTTGTTGCGAGCAGGGCCCATTGTAGTGGATAAGGGTGCCACTTGTTGCGAGCAGGGCCCATTGTAGTGGAATAGGGTGCCACTTGTTGTGAGCAGGGCCCATTGTAGTGGATAAGGGTGCCACTTGTTGTGAGCAGGGCCCATTGTAGTGGATAAGGGTGCCACTTGTTGTGAGCAGGGCCCATTGTAGTGGATTAGGGTGCTACTTGTTGTGAGTAGGGCCCATTGTAGTGGAATAGGGTGCTACTTGTTGTGAGCAGGGCCCATTGTAGTGGATAAGGGTGCCACTTGTTGCGAGCAGGGCCCATTGTAGTGGATAAGGGTGCCACTTGTTGCGAGCAGGGCCCATTGTAGTGGATAAGGGTGCCACTTGTTGCGAGCAGGGCCCATTGTAGTGGATAAGGGTGCCACTTGTTGCGAGCAGGGCCCATTGTAGTGGATAAGGGTGCCACTTGTTGCGAGCAGGGCCCATTGTAGTGGATAAGGGTGCCACTTGTTGTGAGCAGGGCCCATTGTAGTGGATAAGGGTGCCACTTGTTGCGAGCAGGGCCCATTGTAGTGGATAAGGGTGCCACTTGTTGCGAGCAGGGCCCATTGTAGTGGATAAGGGTGCTACTTGTTGTGAGCAGGGCCCATTGTAGTGGATAAGGGTGCCACTTGTTGCGAGCAGGGCCCATTGTAGTGGATAAGGGTGCCACTTGTTGCGAGCAGGGCCCATTGTAGTGGATAAGGGTGCCACTTGGGACATAAATGTCATCCCCATCAGCCTACTGAGAATTCACAGTAATCCCACAGTATAGAGTGCCATTGCATGGCAAATAACCCCAAAAAATGAATCCATTGTAATTCCACAAACTTCACAGACTGTAGTGCTGGAAATAAAATGAGCTGCAAAGAAATCTGTTGAACTTCATAGCAATTACAGCCTTTATGCAGCAGGCAGAACTAGAGCAAGTTACAGACGATGTTTCCTTACTGTCCCCGAAACACTGCCAAAGAAAATAAGAAATTATGAATATGTAAATTATATCACTTTTCCGTACTGTGTCTGAGAAAATGTTTATATTTTTTAAAAAATGTACAAATCCAAATAGCCGATGTCCATCTCTGTTGCACCTGCTGTTTGACACGGCTGTGACCCTTCATGGTGGTGTTCCAGAACATAGAGAATGATAGAGGCCTCTAGTGGTCAAAAGGCTGTATTACCATTGGGCAGCCCCATTGAGCACTTCCACCATTTTAAATGTAGTCAAGTGGTTGGGGTCTTCCAACTTCATTGGCTGATCCCTCGTGGTGACACTGTTGGAGTCATATCCAACCGGGGTCATCAGCAGGGATCAGCCAATCGTGAAGAATAAAATGGACTACTTTAAAATGGCGATAGACTCGTATGCTCTGCCCATGCTGTCACAGACGCTATAATGACAAAGATGTAAATATGAGACCTCTATATCTACGTTCCGGAAGCAGGTGGAACATAGCATTGTCTGGGAGTGAAAACTCTTTGTTTAGTGTTTGACTCAGCTGTGTAGGTGTTAGGGGGGGGGGGACAAAATGTATACCTCTTGGTGTCCCAATGACCATTTCATCATCTCTGTCACCCCTGGTCCCCTGATCATCTCTGTCACCCCTGGACCCCTGATCATCTCTGTCACCCCTGGTTCTCTGTTGCCATTGCTGCAGTAGGGACTAAGTTGCTCAGATTTCATGCTAACTGGACGGGGGAGTGGAGGGACAGTCCCCTCCGGAAATATCCCTCTCTGTTTAGGAGTCGTGGGAACTCTGTAGAGAGACTATCAGAGAGAACAGACACTGTAGAGGACTGTCCCTCCCTCTCCTCTCCACCCCAGTCCCTAATCTCATAACAAAAATGTTTCAGAGAGAGAAAGAGAGAGAGAGACAGAGAGAGAGAGAGAGACAGAGAGAGAGAGACAGAGAGAGAGAGACAGAGAGAGAGAGATAGAGAGAGAGAGATAGAGAGAGGTAGAGAGAGGGAGAGAGAGAGAGAGAGAGAGAGAGGTAGAGAGAGGTAGAGAGAGGTAGAGAGAGAGAGCGAGAGAGAGAGGTGAGAGAGGTAGAGAGAGACAGAGAGGTAGAGAGAGAGAGCGAGAGAGAGAGGTAGAGAGAGGTAGAGAGAGACAGAGAGGTAGAGAGAGAGAGAGAGGTAGAGAGAGAGAGACAGAGAGAGATAAACCATTCATCACGAAAACCACTCTGTTTAAACAGATGATCTGATCAGCTGGCAGTATGCAGTGAAGGAGAGAGAGGGGGGTTACAGTGATCAGTGTTCAGGGAGAGACCCATTAGACCCATGCTGAGCCAGTGCGAGAGGGGATAGAGCCATGACTAAGTCTACCCATGTCACACACCAATCAACCATAGTGTGAATGGTGCAGAAGTAATGACTGAGCCTGACATTAACTCTGACTGTTCTGGGCTACAGTACCCCTCTGTGACAGTGATCTGGTATTATTTGTGACTGTTCTGGGCTATAGTACCCCTCTGTGACAGTGGTCTGGTATTATCTGTGACTGTTCTGGGCTATAGTACCCCTCTGTGACAGTAGTCTGGTATTATCTGTGACTGTTCTGGGCTACAGTACCCCTCTGTGACAGTGATCTGGTATTATTTGTGACTGTTCTGGGCTATAGTACCCCTCTGTGACAGTGGTCTGGTATTATCTGTGACTGTTCTGGGCTATAGTACCCCTCTGTGACAGTAGTCTGGTATTATCTGTGACTGTTCTGGGCTACAGTACCCCTCTGTGACAGTGATCTGGTATTATCTGTGACTGTTCTGGGCTATAGTACCCCTCTGTGACAGTGGTCTGGTATTATCTGTGACTGTCCTGGGCTATAGTACCCCTCTGTGACAGTGGTCTGGTATTATCTGTGACTGTTCTGGGCTACAGTACCCCTCTGTGACAGTGATCTGGTATTATCTGTGACTGTTCTGGGCTATAGTACCCCTCTGTGACAGTGGTCTGGTATTATCTGTGACTGTTCTGGGCTATAGTACCCCTCTGTGACAGTGGTCTGGTATTATCTGTGACTGTTCTGGGCTATAGTACCCCTCTGTGACAGTGATCTGGTATTATCTGTGACTGTTCTGGGCTATAGTACCCCTCTGTGACAGTGATCTGGTATTATCTGTGACTGTTCTGGGCTATAGTACCCCTCTGTGACAGTGATCTGGTATTATCTGTGACTGTTCTGGGCTATAGTACCCCTCTGTGACAGTGCAGATGAATAAGGTAGCATCTCTAATGACATGCTATTCCCTAACTCGTTATATTTGACCACATATAAAACACAGGAATGGGAATATTAAAACATCAATAGGGCTAATATAACATGACTCTAAGAACATGTGAATTAGCTTGTTATAACATGTTAACAAGGTTGGTATAACATATTAATAAGGTTGTTATAACATATTAATAAGGTTGTTATAACATGTTAATAAGGTTGTTATAACATATTAATAAGGTTGTTATAACATATTAATAAGCCGAGTTGGGGCTTCATGCACCACACTAAACTATCATGAAATGTACATTCACGCAGACGCACGAATGCACACACACACACACACACACACACACACACACACAGACTGTCATGGACGTCACCAGGGAAGAGCCAGCCAGGTCATGACAGATACACAGTGCCAAGGTCGTGGGTGGTGATCGTGTTCCCATAGAGAGAGAGAAAGAGAGAGAGAGAGAGAGAGAGAGAGAGAGAGAGAGAGAGAGAGAGAGAGAGAGAGAGAGAGAGAGAGAGAGAGGTGGTGGGAGAAGAGGGAATTGAAATGAGCGAGTCAGAGATCCTGGCTGACAGAAGCACACTGTTCATGTTGTGCCAGGAACAGCCTATTCTAGTGATACAGCTAGTACTGGAGAGAGAATGTAGAGCGAGAGAGGGAGAGAGAGAGGTAGAGAGGTAGAGAAAGTGTAGAGAGAGATAGAGAATGAAAAGAGGCCCACTATAAAGATGTCTCCTCTCCTGTGGTCTCTCTTGTCCTGTGGCCTCTCCTCTTCTGTGGCCTCTCCTCTCCTGTGGCCTCCTGTGGCCTCTCCTCCTCTTCCTCCTTTCCTCCTCTTTCTCATATCGTTCTCTTCCTCATCTCCTCCTCTTCCTCCTCTCTCCTCTCCTCCTCTCTCCCCCTCTCCTCCTCTCCTCCTCTACCTCCTCTACCTCCTCTACCTCCTGTCCTCCTCTCCTCCTCTACCTCCTCTACCTCCTCTCCTCCTCTCCTCCTCTACCTCCTCTACCTCCTCTACCTCCTGTCCTCCTCTCTCCTCCTCTCCTCCTCTCTCCCCCTCTCCTCCTCTACCTCCTGTCCTCCTCTCCTCCTCTACCTCCTGTCCTCCTGTCCTCCTCTCCTCCTCTCCTCCTGTCCTCCTCTCCTCCTCTCCTCCTCTACCTCCTCTCCTCCTCTCCTCCTCTCCTCCTCTACCTCCTCTCCTCTACCTCCTCTCCTCCTCTACCTCCTCTCCTCCTGTCCTCCTCTCCTCCTCTACCTCCTCTCCCCCTCTCCTCCTCTACCTCCTGTCCTCCTCTCCTCCTCTACCTCCTGTCCTCTCTCCTCCTCCTCTCCTCCTCTCCTCCTCTCCTCCTCTACCTCCTCTCCTCCTCTCCTCCTCTCCTCCTCTCCTCCTACCAGACAGACAGTAGACAGGGCAGAGTAGAGTAGAGCAGCCAGTCTCCTCCTCTACCAGACAGACAGTAGACAGGGCAGAGTAGAGTAGAGCAGCCAGTCTCCTCCTCTACCAGACAGAGAGTAGACAGGGCAGAGTAGAGTAGAGCAGCCAGTCTCCTCCTCTACCAGACAGACAGTAGACAGGGCAGAGTAGAGTAGAGCAGCCAGTCTCTGTCTGCTAAGACACTCTCACCTGTAACCCCAGTCTCTGTGTCTGCTAAGACACTCTCACCTGTAACCCCAGTCTCTGTGTCTGCTAAGACACTCTCACCTGTAACCCCAGTCTCTGTGTCTGCTAAGACACTCTCACCTGTAACCCCAGTCTCTGTGTCTGCTAAGACACTCTCACCTGTAACCCCAGTCTCTGTGTCTGCTAAGACACTCTCACCTGTAACCCCAGTCTCTGTGTCTGCTAAGACACTCTCACCTGTAACCCCAGTCTCTGTGTCTGCTAAGACACCCCAGTCTCACCTGTAACCCCAGTCTCTGTGTCTGCTAAGACACTCTCACCTGTAACCCCAGTCTCTGTGTCTGCTAAGACACTCTCACCTGTAACCCCAGTCTCTGTGTCTGCTAAGACAATCTCACCTGTAACCCCAGTCTCTGTGTCTGCTAAGACAATCTCACCTGTAACCCCAGTCTCTGTGTCTGCTAAGACAGTCTCTGTGTCTCTCACCTGTAACCCCAGTCTCTGTGTCTGCTAAGACACTCTCACCTGTAACCCCAGTCTCTGTGTCTGCTAAGACACTCTCACCTGTAACCCCAGTCTCTGTGTCTGCTAAGACACTCTCACCTGTAACCCCAGTCTCTGTGTCTGCTAAGACACTCTCACCTGTAACCCCAGTCTCTGTGTCTGCTAAGACACTCTCACCTGTAACCCCAGTCTCTGTGTCTGCTAAGACACTCTCACCTGTAACCCCAGTCTCTGTGTCTGCTAAGACATCTCACCTGTAACCCCAGTCTCTGTGTCTGCTAAGACACTCTCACCTGTAACCCCAGTCTCTGTGTCTGCTAAGACACTCTCACCTGTAACCCCAGTCTCTGTGTCTGCTAAGACACTCTCACCTGTAACCCCAGTCTCTGTGTCTGCTAAGACACTCTCACCTGTAACCCCAGTCTCTGTGTCTGCTAAGACACTCTCACCTGTAACCCCAGTCTCTCTGTCTGCTAAGACACTCTCACCTGTAACCCCAGTCTCTGTGTCTGCTAAGACACTCTCACCTGTAACCCCAGTCTCTCTGTCTGCTAAGACACTCTCACCTGTAACCCCAGTCTCTCTGTCTGCTAAGACACTCTCACCTGTAACCCCAGTCTCTGTGTCTGCTAAGACAATCTCACCTGTAACCCCAGTCTCTGTGTCTGCTAAGACACTCTCACCTGTAACCCCAGTCTCTCTGTCTGCTAAGACACTCTCACCTGTAACCCCAGTCTCTGTGTCTGCTAAGACACTCTCACCTGTAACCCCAGTCTCTGTGTCTGCTAAGACACTCTCACCTGTAACCCCAGTCTCTGTGTCTGCTAAGACACTCTCACCTGTAACCCCAGTCTCTGTCTGCTAAGACACTCTCACCTGTAACCCCAGTCTCTGTCTGCTAAGACACTCTCACCTGTAACCCCAGTCTCTGTGTCTGCTAAGACACTCTCACCTGTAACCCCAGTCTCTGTCTGCTAAGACACTCTCACCTGTAACCCCAGTCTCTGTGTCTGCTAAGACACTCTCACCTGTAACCCCAGTCTCTGTCTGCTAAGACACTCTCACCTGTAACCCCAGTCTCTGTCTGCTAAGACACTCTCACCTGTAACCCCAGTCTCTGTCTGCTAAGACACTCTCACCTGTAACCCCAGTCTCTGTGTCTGCTAAGACACTCTCACCTGTAACCCCAGTCTCTGTGTCTGCTAAGACACTCTCACCTGTAACCCCAGTCTCTGTCTGCTAAGACACTCTCACCTGTAACCCCAGTCTCTGTCTGCTAAGACACTCTCACCTGTAACACTGTCTAAGACACTCTCACCTGTAACCCCAGTCTCTGTCTGCTAAGACACTCTCACCTGTAACCCCAGTCTCTGTCTGCTAAGACACTCTCACCTGTAACCCCAGTCTCTGTCTGCTAAGACACTCTCACCTGTAACCCCAGTCTCTGTGTCTGCTAAGACACTCTCACCTGTAACCCCAGTCTCTGTCTGCTAAGACACTCTCACCTGTAACCCCAGTCTCTGTCTGCTAAGACACTCTAACCCCAGTCTCCTAACCCCTGTAACCCCAGTCTCTGTCTGCTAAGACACTCTCACCTGTAACCCCAGTCTCTGTCTGCTAAGACACTCTCACCTGTAACCCCAGTCTCTGTCTGCTAAGACACTCTCACCTGTAACCCCAGTCTCTGTGTCTGCTAAGACACTCTCACCTGTAACCCCAGTCTCGTTATTCTGATACCGGTCCCAGACACTCTGTGAGTCATGGAGAGAGATGGGGGAATGGGGAAGGGGAGAGAGTGGTAGAGGGGGACAGGGAGAGGGGCAGATAGATGGAGAGAGATGGGGGAATGGGGAAGGGGAGAGAGTGGTAGAGGGGAACAGGGAGAGGGGCAGATAGATGGAGAGAGATGGGGGAATGGGGAAGGGGAGAGAGTGGTAGAGGGGGACAGGGAGAGGGGCAGATAGATGGAGAGAGATGGGGGAATGGGGAAGGGGAGAGAGTGGTAGAGGGGGACAGGGAGAGGGGCAGATAGATGGAGAGAGGGGATAAAAGGGAGAGAGGGGCAGATAGATGGAGAGAGATGGGGGAATGGGGAAGGGGAGAGAGTGGTAGAGGGGGACAGGGAGAGGGGCAGATAGATGGAGAGAGGGGATAAAAGGGAGAGAGGGGCAGATAGATGGAGAGGGGGGTAAGGGAAGAGAGGGGGAGATAGAGAGAGACAGGGAGGGAGGGGAGCAGATAGATGGAGAGAGGGGGATAAAGGGAGAGAGGGGGAGATAGAGAGAGAGACAAGGAGGGGAACAGATAGATGGAGAGGGGGAGATAGAGAGAGAGAGACAGGGAGAGTGGCAGATAGATGGAGAGGGGGATAAGGGGAGAGAGGGGGAGATAGAGAGAGAGACAAGGAGGGGAACAGATAGATGGAGAGGGGGAGATAGAGAGAGAGAGACAGGGAGAGTGGCAGATAGATGGAGAGGGGGATAAGGGGAGAGAGGGGGAGATAGAGAGAGAGAGAGACAGGGAGAGGGGCAGATAGAGAGAGAGAGACAGGGAGAGGGGCAGATAGATGGAGAGGGGGATAAGGGGAGAGAGGGGGAGATAGAGAGAGAGACAGGGAGGGGAACAGATAGATGGAGAGAGGGGGATAAGGGGAGAGAGGGGGAGATAGAGAGAGAGAGACAGGGAGGGGAACAGATAGATGGAGAGAGGGGGAGATTGAGAGAGACAGAGAGGGGAGCATGGAGGTGATGATGTGTGAATAAGTAAATGACTGCTACAAGTTACTCCATCATCCCTGTCCTCCAGGGACTGTTGTATTACAGGTCCTATCTCATACCCATCTCTATACACACACACACACACACACACACACACACACACACACACACACACACACACACACTCTCACCAACACATCTCACACACAGCTCAACAGCATTCTGATGGCTTTGCGTGATTCACATACAGTAATATATCAGCATCTCTGTCTCTACAGTAATATCAGCATCTCTATATCCCTACAGTAATATCAGCATCTCTGTGTCCCTACAGTAATATCAGCATCTCTATATCCCTACAGTAATATCAGCATCTCTATGTCCCTACAGTAATATCAGCATCTCTATATCCCTACAGTAATATCAGCATCTCTATGTCCCTACAGTAATATCAGCATCTCTATGTCCCTACAGTAATATCAGCATCTCTATATCCCTACAGTAATATCAGCATCTCTATATCCCTACAGTAATATCAGCATCTCTATATCCCTACAGTAATATCAGCATCTCTATGTCCCTACAGTAATATCAGCATCTCTATATCCCTACAGTAATATCAGCATCTCTATGTCCCTACAGTAATATCAGCATCTCTGTGTCCCTACAGTAATATCAGCATCTCTATGTCCCTACAGTAATATCAGCATCTCTGTGTCCCTACAGTAATATCAGCATCTCTATATCCCTACAGTAATATCAGCATCTCTATGCCCCTACAGTAATATCAGCATCTCTATGCCCCTACAGTAATATCAGTAAATCAGCATCTCTATATCCCTACAGTAATATCAGTATCTATATGTCCCTACAGTAATATCAGTATCTATATGTCCCTACAGTAATATCAGTATCTATATGTCCCTACAGTAATATCAGTATCTATATGTCCCTACAGTAATATCAGTATCTATATGTCCCTACAGTAATATCAGCATCTCTATATCCCTACAGTAATATCAGCATCTATATGTCCCTACAGTAATATCAGTATCTATATGTCCCTACAGTAATATCAGCATCTCTATGTCCCTACAGTAATATCAGCACCTCTATGTCCCTACAGTAATATCAGCATCTCTGTGTCCCTACAGTAATATCAGCATCTCTATATCCCTACAGTAATATCAGCATCTCTATGTCCCTACAGTAATATCAGCATCTCTATATCCCTACAGTAATATCAGCATCTCTATGTCCCTACAGTAATATCAGTAATATCAGCATCTCTATGTCCCTACAGTAATATCAGCATCTCTATGTCCCTACAGTAATATCAGCATCTCTATATCCCTACAGTAATATCAGCATCTCTATGTCCCTACAGTAATATCAGCATCTCTATATCCCTACAGTAATATCAGCATCTCTATGTCCCTACAGTAATATCAGTAAATCAGCATCTCTATATCCCTACAGTAACATCAGCATCTCTATATCCCTACAGTAATATCAGCATCTCTATGTCCCTACAGTAATATCAGCATCTCTGTGTCCCTACAGTAATATCAGTAATATCAGCATCTCTATGTCCCTACAGTAATATCAGCATCTCTATGTCTCTATAGTAATATCAGCATCTCTATGTCCCTACAGTAATATCAGCATCTCTATGTCCCTACAGTAATATCAGCATCTCTGTGTCCCTACAGTAATATCATCATCTCTATATCCCTACAGTAATATCAGCATCTCTATGTCCCTACAGTAATATCAGTAATATCAGCATCTCTATGTCCCTACAGTAATATCAGCATCTCTATATCCCTACAGTAATATCAGCATCTCTATGTCCCTACAGTAATATCAGCATCTCTATATCCCTACAGTAATATCAGCATCTCTATGTCCCTACAGTAATATCAGTAATATCAGCATCTCTATGTCCCTACAGTAATATCAGCATCTCTATGTCCCTACAGTAATATCAGTAATATCAGCATCTCTATGCCCCTACAGTAATATCAGTAATATCAGCATCTCTATGTCCCTACAGTAATATCAGCATCTCCATGTCCCTACAGTAATATCAGCATCTCCATGTCCCTACAGTAATATCAGCATCTCTATATCCCTACAGTAATATCAGCATCTCTATGTCCCTACAGTAATATCAGCATCTCCATGTCCCTACAGTAATATCAGCATCTCTATATCCCTACAGTAATATCAGCATCTCAATGTCCCTACAGTAATATCAGCATCTCTATGTCCCTACAGTAATATCAGCATCTCTATATCCCTACAGTAATATCAGCATCTCTATGTCTCTACAGTAATATCAGCATCTCTATGTCCCTACAGTAATATCAGCATCTCTATATCCCTACAGTAATATCAGCATCTCTATGTCTCTACAGTAATATCAGCATCTCTATATCCCTACAGTAATATCAGCATCTCTATGTCTCTACAGTAATATCAGTAATATCAGCATCTCTATGTCCCTACAGTAATATCAGCATCTCTATGTCCCTACAGTAATATCAGCATCTCTATGTCCCTACAGTAATATCAGCATCTCTATGTCCCTACAGTAATATCAGCATCTCTATGTCCCTACAGTAATATCAGCATCTCTATGTCCCTACAGTAATATCAGCATCTCTATGTCCCTACAGTAATATCAGCATCTCTATGTCTCTACAGTAATATCAGCATCTCTATGTCCCTAGGGTAATATCAGTAATATCAGCATCTCTATGTCCCTACAGTAATATTAGCATCTCTATATCCCTACAGTAATATCAGCATCTATATGTCCCTACAGTAATATCAGTAATATCAGCATCTCTATGTCTCTACAGTAATATCAGTAATATCAGCATCTCTATGTCCCTACAGTAATATCAGCATCTCTATATCCCTACAGTAATATCAGCATCTATATGTCCCTACAGTAATATCAGCATCTCTATATATCCTACAGTAATATCAGTATCTATATGTCCCTACAGTAATATCAGCATCTCTATATCCCTACAGTAATATCAGCATCTATATGTCCATACAGTAATATCAGCATCTCTATGTCTCTACAGTAATATCAGCATCTCTATGTCTCTACAGTAATATCAGCATCTCTATGTCTCTACAGTAATATCAGTAATATCAGCATCTCTATGTCCCTACAGTAATATCAGCATCTCTATGTCCCTACAGTAATATCAGCATCTCTATGTCTCTACAGTAATATCAGCATCTCTATGTCCCTACAGTAATATCAGCATCTCTATGTCCCTACAGTAATATCAGCATCTCTATGTCCCTACAGTAATATCAGCATCTCTATGTCTCTACAGTAATATCAGCATCTCTATGTCCCTACAGTAATATCTTGTATCGTGTGAATTCAATAGAATAAAACTGTGAGACACTTTAGATATTAGTACATTGTGTTATGGTGCATTGTGTTATGGTACATTGTGTTATGGTGCATTGTGTTATGGTACATTGTGTTATGGTACATTGTGTTATGGTACATTGTGTTATGGTACATTGTGTTATGGTACATTGTGTTATGGTACATTGTGTTATGGTACATTGTGTTATGGTGCATTGTGTTATGGTGCATTGTGTTATGGTACATTGTGTTATGGTGCATTGTGTTATGGTACATTGTGTTATGGTGCATTGTGTTATGGTGCATTGTGTTATGGTGCATTGTGTTATGGTACATTGTGTTATGGTGCATTGTGTTATGGTACATTGTGTTATGGTACATTGTGTTATGGTGCATTGTGTTATGGTGCATTGTGTTATGGTACATTGTGTTATGGTGCATTGTGTTATGGTACATTGTGTTATGGTACATTGTGTTATGGTGCATTGTGTTATGGTGCATTGTGTTATGGTGCATTTTGTTATAGTACATTGTGTTATGGTACATTGTGTTATGTACATTGAAATGCTGCCCCTAAACTATTGTGTTATGGTGCATTGTGTTATGGTGCATTGTGTTATGGTACATTGTGTTGTGGTACATTGTGTTATGGTACATTGTGTTATGGTACATTGTGTTATGGTACACTGTGTTATTGTACTCACTGAGATGCTGCTTCTCTCTCTCTGTTAAAGTAAAGCACAGTTTGCCGTGCGACCCCCTGGGCTAACAGAGAGGACAGTGTGAATCAGTGTGTCAGGGCCCAGGACTCAGGGGCCAAGGAACATTGATGGAGGGTCTGTGACCCTGTAATTTGGCCATTCTATGTTTGGGGGAAGGGTTGTGGTGACCTGCTTGTGTCTGTCCACTATAATAACTACACATAGTGTTTCTGACCTGTCTGACTGTCAACTGGGGTTTGGCTTGAGTCATGTCTGAGTCTTATGCAGAGTTTTGAAATGCTGTAGGGCCCCTAAACTATTCATCGAAGTCTTGTCAACAGTCATGTGTCTGTGGACTGTTTTTCAGAGAGAGACTGATGTTGATGGAGAGGAAAGGGGGATATGGAGGAGAGGGAAGAGGGGAGAGGAGAGAGAGAGTTGGAGGAGAGGGGAGAGGGGAGAGAGAGTTGGAGGAGAGGGGGAGGGAGGGGAGAGGGGAGAGGGAGTTGGAGGAGAGGGGAGAGGGAGTTGGAGTAGAGGGGCGAGGGGAGAGGGAGTTGGAGGAGAGGGGAGAGGGAGTTGGAGGAGAGAAGGGAGAGGGAGTTGGAGGAGAGGGGAGAGGGAGTTGGAGGAGAGGGGAGAGGGAGTTGGAGAAGAGGAGAGAGGGGAAAGGGAGTTGGAGGAGAGAGGGATAGAAGAGAGCAGAGAAGATAAAAGAGAAGAGATGGATAGACTGAGGATAGATAGAGGAGAGGATAAGAGGGATAGAGAGAGGAGAGGACAGGCAGAAGTAAAGAGACAAGAAGAGATGGATAAAGGAGATGAGAGGATAGAGGGATAGAGAGAGGAGAGGATAGAGGGATAGAGAGAGGAGAGGATAGAGGGATAGAGAGAGGAGAGGATACAGGGATAGAGAGAGGAGAGGACAGAGGGATAAAGGAGATGAGAGGATAGAGGGATAGAGAGATGAGAGGATAGAGGGATAGAGAGAGGAGAGGATAGAGGGATAGAGAGAGGAGAGGAGTGGTGTACACTGTTCTGGAGGCTGACCTAGTTCCAGGGCCTGGATTGGGCACGCTGGCTCCTTCTCTGGGGGGCTCAGACACATAGTCAGAGAGAGGCAGCAGTGACAGAGAAGGAGAGTGTGTGTGCGCGCGTGTGCCTGTGTTTGTGCAACAAGATAGTTACCCTTCTATTTTTGACGCATTAATTCTGAGTGGTTACAGGGTTAACAGAAACAACTAGTTAACAGGTTAATAGTTTAGGTATTAATTCTGAGTGGTTACAGGGTTAAAACAGAAACAACTAGTTAACAGGTTAATAGTTTAGGTATTAATTCTGAGTGGTTACAGGGTTAAAACAGAAACAACTAGTTAACAGGTTAATAGTTAATAGTTTAGATATTAATTCTGAGTGGTTACATGGTTAAAACAGAAACAACTAGTTAACAGGTTAATAGTTTAGGTATTAATTCTGCATGGTTACATGGTTAAAACAGAAACAACTAGTTAACAGGTTAATAGTTAATAGTTTAGATATTAATTCTGCATGGTTACATGGTTAAAACAGAAACAACTAGTTAACAGGTTAATAGTTAATAGTTTAGATATTAATTCTGCATGGTTACATGGTTAAAACAGAAACAACTAGTTAACAGGTTAATAGTTTAGGTATTAATTCTGAGTGGTTACAGGGTTAAAACAGAAACAACTAGTTAACAGGTTAATAGTTTAGATATTAATTCTGAGTGGTTACAGGGTTAAAACAGAAACAACTAGTTAACAGGTTAATAGTTAATAGTTCATGACAATCAAGTGGTCTGAGCAGCATGCTGGGCTCTGTGTGTGTGTGTGTGTGTGTGTGTGTGTGTGTGTGTGTGTGTGTGTGTGTGTGTGTGTGTGTGTGTGTGTGTGTGTGTGGTCTCTGTGTGTATTAAAGGATGAGTGTGTAACACAGGGTCTGATGGTCCAATCTGTGTGTGTATTAAATGAACACCGGTCTGATGGTGAGTTCTGGTCAGGGCGCTAGGGGAGAGCAGGGTTGTGTCAGTAATAGGGGACCCATAATGCACCACAGTTATTTCAGTGTAGGCCAGATGAAGAGGGTGTTCTAAAACCACTCATCCCTCCCTACCCTGCCATCACTTAGAAATGGTTAACATGAGAGAGAGAGAGAGAGAGAGATGGAGGGAGAGAGAGAGAGAGAAAGAATGAGGGAGGGAGAGAGAGAGAGGAGAGAGAGAGAGAGAGAGAGAGAGAGAGAGAGAGAGAGAGAGAGAGGGAGAGAAAGAGAAAGAATGAGAGAGAGAGAGAGAGAGAGAGAGAGAGAGAGGGAAGAGAGAGAGAGATGGAGGGAGAGGGAGAGAGAGGGGGGGATAGAGAGAGAGCGAAGAGAGAGAGAGGGGTGAAGAAAGAGAGAGAAAGCGAGAGAGGAAAGAGAGAAGAGTGAGCTGAGTAGATTAGTTGCTTGTGTGTTCCTGCCATGACTGGACCAGTCCTCTCAGTTGGTAGAGCGTGGAACTTACAACGCAAGGGTTGTGGGTTGTTCCCACAGGGAACAAGCATGAGAAAAGCATGACCTCACTACTGGAAGTGTCTCTGTTTCCCATAATGCATCTCTTTCTTCCCTACCATGCTGGAGGAGGTGTAGTGTATTAGATAGTATCTGAACGGAGGAGGAGGTGTAGTGTTTTATATAGTATCTGAACAGAGGAGGAGGTGTAGTGTTTTATATAGTATCTGAACAGAGGAGGAGGTGTAGTGTTTTATATAGTATCTGAACAGAGGAGGAGGTGTAGTGTTTTATATAGTATCTGAACAGAGGAGGAGGTGTAGTGTTTTATATAGTATCTGAACAGAGGAGGAGGTGTAGTGTTTTATATAGTATCTGAACAGAGGAGGAGGTGTAGTGTTTTATATAGTATCTGAACAGAGGAGGAGGTGTAGTGTTTTATATAGTATCTGAACAGAGGAGGAGGTGTAGTGTTTTATATAGTATCTGAACAGAGGAGGAGGTATAGTGTTTTATATAGTATCTGAACAGAGGAGGAAGTGTAGTGTTTTATATAGTATCTGAACAGAGGAGGAGGTATAGTGTTTTATATAGTATCTGAACAGAGGAGGAGGTGTAGTGTTTTATATAGTATCTGAACAGAGGAGGAGGTGTAGTGTTTTATATAGTATCTGAACAGATGAGGAGGTGTAGTGTTTTATATAGTATCTGAACAGAGGAGGAGGTGTAGTGTTTTGTATAGTATCTGAACAGAGGAGGAGGTGTAGTGTTTTATATAGTATCTGAACAGAGGAGGAGGTGTAGTGTTTTATATAGTATCTGAACAGAGGAGGAGGTGTAGTGTTTTATATAGTATCTGAACAGAGGAGGAGGTGTAGTGTTTTATATAGTATCTGAACAGAGGAGGAGGTGTAGTGTTTTATATAGTATCTGAACAGAGGAGGAGGTGTAGTGTTTTATATAGTATCTGAACAGAGGTAGTGAGTATCTGAACAGTGAGGAGGTGTAGTGTTTTATATAGTATCTGAACAGAGGAGGAGGTGTAGTTTTTATAGTATCTGAACAGAGGAGGAGGTATAGTGTTTTATATAGTATCTGAACAGAGGAGGAGGTGTAGTGTTTTATATAGTATCTGAACAGAGGAGGAGGTGTAGTGTTTTATATAGTATCTGAACAGAGGAGGAGGTGTAGTGTTTTATATAGTATCTGAACAGAGGAGGAGGTGTAGTGTTTTATATAGTATCTGAACAGAGGAGGAGGTGTAGTGTTTTATATAGTATCTGAACAGAGGAGGAGGTGTAGTGTTTTATATATTATCTGAATAGAGGAGGAGGTGTAGTGTTTTATATAGTATCTGAACAGAGGAGGAGGTGTAGTGTTTTATATAGTATCTGAACAGAGGAGGAGGTATAGTGTTTTATATAGTATCTGAACAGAGGAGGAGGTGTAGTGTTTTATATAGTATCTGAACAGAGGAGGAGGTGTAGTGTTTTATATAGTATCTGAACAGGACTGGCCCACTTTTCCTTCTCTGATGGCTTCTGTTTGACTGATGTCTCTCTCTCTGTGCCTCCCTGAGGTGACCCATCTGTACCTACCCATCTCTCTCTCTCTCTCCCTCTCTCTCTCTGTCTCTCTGTCTCTCTCCCTCTCTCTTTCCCTCTCTCTCTCTCTCTCTCTCTCTCTCTCTCTCCCTCTCTCTGTCTCTCTCTCTTTCTCTCTCTCTCCCTCTCTCTCTCACCCCTCCCTTTCTCTCTCTCTCTCTCTCTCTCTCTCTCTCTCTCTCTCTCCCTGTTTCTGTCTCTATGTCTCTCTCTCTCTCTCTCTCTCTCTCTCTCTCTCTCTCTCTCTCTCTCTCTCTCTGTCTCTCTGTCTCTCTTTCTCTCTCTCTCCCTCTCTCTCTCTCAACCCTCTCCCTTTCTCTCTCTCTCGCTCTGTTTCTCTCTCTCTCCAGTATACATCCTCTCTGTGTATACATCATGAATATTTAATTAACCAACCAGATGGACCACCCGCAGACAGGAAGATCAACCCGGGTCGTGTTCATTCGGCAACAAACGGGGGAAAAAAACACTCTGAAACAACTATCGCTCGACCTGTACAGGTCCTTTAAGAAACAGACCCAAACACTCATTTTTTAAAAACGTTTTCCATCATGTGCCCTAATGAATGGGATCCGGAGCACAAGGTCCATCACTCCCTCCTCCATCTATGTTTTGGAAGAGGTGGGTTCCTTGTAGTTTTCGCTCCACTGTTTTGAACAGAAGGCTTTCCTGGAGGATCTAGTGACACATCATGCGGCACCAGCCTGCATATTTTAACAGGAAACATTAGTGATGCTTCCTTCTCTTCCCTCGCTTCCCTCTCCCTGTTTCTACTCTCTCTGTCGCTCCCTGTTTCTACTCTCTCTGTCGCTCCCTGTTTCTACTCTCTCTGTCTCTCCCTGTTTCTACTCTCTCTGTCTCTCCCTGTTTCTACTCTCTCTGTCTCTCCCTGTTTCTACTCTCTCTGTCTCTCCCTGTTTCTACTCTCTCTGTCTCTCCCTGTTTCTACTCTCTCTGTCTCTCCCTGTTTCTACTCTCTCTGACTCTCCCTCTTTCTACTCTCTCTGTCTCTCTCTGTTTCTACTCTCTCTGTCGCTCCCTGTTCTCTCTGTCTCTCCCTGTTTCTACTCTCTCTGTCTCTCTGTCGCTCCCTGTTTCTACTCTCTGTCTCTGTTTCTACTCTCTCTGTCTCTCCCTGTTTCTACTCTCTCTGTCTCTCCCTGTTTCTACTCTCTCTGTCTCTCCCTGTTTCTACTCTCTCTGACTCTCCCTGTTTCTACTCTCTCTGTCTCTCTCTGTTTCTACTCTCTCTGACTCTCCCTCTTTCTACTCTCTCTGTCTCTCTCTGTTTCTACTCTCTCTGACTCTCCCTCTTTCTACTCTCTCTGTCTCTCCCAGGACCAGCTTGCTTAGGGGACTCTTCTCCAGGTTCATCTCTCTGTAGGTGATGGCTTTGTTATGGAAGGTTTGGGAATCGCTTCCTTTTAGGTGGTTATAGAATTTAACGTCTCTTTTCTGGATTTTGATAATTAGTGGGTATCGGCCTAATTCTGCTCTGCATGCATTATTTGGTGTTCTACGTTGTACACGGAGGATATTTTTGCAGAATTCTGCGTGCAGAGTCTCAATTTGGTGTTTGTCCCATTTTGTGAAGTCTTGGTTGGTGAGCAGACCCCAGACCTCACAACCATAAAGGGCAATGGGCTCTATGACTGATTCCAGTATTTTTAGCCAGATCCTAATTGGTATGTTGAATTTTATGTTCCTTTTGATGGCATAGAATGCCCTTCTTGCCTTGTCTCTCAGATTGATCACAGCTTTGTGGAAGTTACTTGTGGTGCTGATGTTTAGGCCAAGGTATGTATAGTTTTTTGTGTGCTCTAGGGCAACAGTGTCTAGATGGAATTTGTATTTGTTGTCCTGGCGACTGGACCTTTTTTGGAACACCATTATTTTGGTCTTACTGAGATTTACTGTCAGGGTCCAGGTCTGGCAGAATCTGTGCAGAATATCTAGGTGCTGCTGTAGGCCCTCCTTGGTTGGTGACAGAAGCACCAGATCATCAGCAAACAGTAGACATTTGACTTCAGATTCTAATAGGGTGAGGCCAGGTGCTGCAGACTTTTCTAGTGCCCGCGCCAATTCGTTGATATATATGTTGAAGAGGGTGGGGCTTAAGCTGCATCCATGTCTCACCCCACGACCCTAGATGCTGCTGTAGGCCCTGTGGAAAGAAAGGTGTGTTTTTTTGCCTGTTTTAACCGCACCCTTCTTGTTAGTGTACATAGATTTTATAATTATATATGCTTTTCCCCCAACACCACTTTCCATCAATTTGTATAGCAGACCCTCATACCAAATTGAGTCAATGGCTTTTTTTAAATCAACAAAGCATGAGAAGACTTTGACTTTGTTTTGGTTTGTTTGTTTGTCAGTTAGGGTGTGCAGGTTGAATATGTGGTCTGTCGTACGATATTTTGGTAAAAAGCCAATTTGACGTTTGCTCAGTACATTGTTTTCACTGAGGAAATGTACGATTCTGCTGTTAATGATAATGCAGAACATTTTCCCAAGGTTGCTGTTGACGCATATCCCACGGTAGTTATTGGGGTCAAATTTGTCTCCACTTTTATGGATTGGAGTGATCAGTGTTTGGTTCCAAATATTGGGGAAGATGCCAGAGCTAAGGATGATGTTAAATAGTTTTAGTATAGCCAATTGTAATTTGTTGTCAGTATATTTGATCATTTCATTGAGGATACCATCAACACCACAGGCCTTTTTGGGTTGGAGGGTTTTTATTTTGTCCTGTAACTCATTCAATGTAATTGGAGAATCCAGTGGGTTCTGGTAGTCTTTAATAGTTGATTCTAAAATTTGTATTTGATCCTGTATATGTTTTTGCTCTTTATTCTTTGTTATAGAGCCAAAACGATTGGAGAAGGGGTTTACCCATACATCTCCATTTTGGATAGATACTTTTTTGTGTTGTTTGTTTTCCAATTTTCCCAGAAGTGGTTAGAGTCTATGGATTCTTCAATTACATTGAGCTGATTTCTGACATGCTGTTCCTTCTTTTTCCGTAGTGTATTTCTGTATTGTTTTAGTGATTCACCATAGTGAAGGCGTAGACTCAGGTTTTCTGTATTGTTTTAGTGATTCACCATAGTGAAGGCGTAGACTCAGGTTTTCTGTATTGTTTTAGTGATTCACCATAGTGAAGGCGTAGACTCAGGTTTTCTGTATTGTTTTAGTGATTCACCATAGTGAAGGCGGAGACTCAGGTTTTCTGTATTGTTTTAGTGATTCACCATAGTGAAGGCGTAGACTCAGGTTTTCTGTATTGTTTTAGTGATTCACCATAGTGAAGGCGTAGACTCAGGTTTTCTGTATTGTTTTAGTGATTCACCATAGTGAAGGCGTAGACTCAGGTTTTCTGTATTGTTTTAGTGATTCACCATAGTGAAGGCGTAGACTCAGGTTTTCTGTATTGTTTTAGTGATTCACCATAGTGAAGGCGTAGACTCAGGTTTTCTGTATTGTTTTAGTGATTCACCATAGTGAAGGCGTAGACTCAGGTTTTCTGTATTGTTTTAGTGATTCACCATAGTGGAGGCGTAGACTCAGGTTTTCTGTATTGTTTTAGTGATTCACCATAGTGAAGGCGTAGACTCAGGTTTTCTGTATTGTTTTAGTGATTCACCATAGTGGAGGCGTAGACTCAGGTTTTTCGGGTCTCAGGTTTCACAAGTTCTTTCTTAGATGTTTGCATTCTTCATCAAACCATTTGTCATTGTTGTTCATTTTCTTCGGTTTTCTATTTGAGATTTTTAGATTTGATAGGGAAGCTGAGAGGTCAAATATACTGTTAATTAAGATGTTCTACTGCCAAGTTTACACCTTCACTATTACAGTGGAACGTTTTGTCCAGGAAGTTGTCTAAAAGGGATTGAATTTGTTGTTGCCTAATTGTTTTTTGGTAGGTTTCCAAACTGCATTCCTTCCATCTATAGCATTTCTTAATGTTACTCAGTTCCTTTGGCTTTGATGCCTCATGATTGAGTATTGCTCTGTTCAAGTAGACTGTGATTTTGCTGTGGTCTGATAGGGGTGTCAGTGGGCTGACTGTGAACGCTCTGAGAGACTCTGGGTTGAGGTCAGTGATAAAGTAGTCTACAGTACTACTGCCAAGAGATGAGCTATAGGTGTACCTACCATAGGAGTCCCCTCGAAGCCTACCATTGACTATGTACATACCCAGCGTGCGACAGAGCTGCAGGAGTTGTGACCCGTTTTTGTTGGTTATGTTGTCATAGTTGTGCCTAGGGGGGCATATGGGGGAGGGAATGCTGTCACCTACAGGCAGGTGTTTGTCCCCATGTAGGCTGAGGGTGTCAGGTTCTTGTCCGGTTCTGGCATTTAGGTCGTCACAGACTAGTACATGTCCCTGGGCCTGGAAATGATTGATTTCCCCCTCCAGGATGGAGAAGCTGTCTTCATTGTCCCTGTTAAGATCATTTCCTTTTGAATTTCCAGCCAAATATGAAGTGTTCCTGTTTTGACAAATTTAATGGAGTGAGTTAGGTCTGCTCTATACCAAATTAGCATACCTCCTGAGTCCCTTCCCTGTTTCACACCTGGTAGTTTGGTGGATGGGACTACCAGCTCTCTGTAACCTAGAGGGCAACCAGTGGGTCCGTCTCCTCTATACCAGGTTTCTTGTAGGATGACAATGTCTTTATTTCCGATTTCTTTGAGGAAGTCCAGGTTCCTGCTCTTTAGGCCAAAGGCAGAGATGACCTCAGGCCTTGGATATTCCCGGATGAGATAGTGAAGGCTTTGTGTTCCATAGTCTCCAATGTTGTTGGTCGTGTGGTTTGGCCTCCTGTCTCTCTCTCTGTTTGTCTCTATTCTCTCTCTCACGCATTCTCTGTCTCTACTCTCTACCTCTGTCTCTCTGTCTCTGTCTCTGTCTCTGTCTGTCTGTCTGTCTGTCTGTCTGTCTGTCTGTCTGTCTGTCTGTCTGTCTGTCTGTCTGTCTGTCTGTCTGTCTGTCTGTCTGTCTGTCTGTCTGTCTGTCTGTCTGTCTGTCTGTCTCTCTGTCTCTCTGTCTCTCTGTCTCTCTGTCTCTCTGTCTCTATCTGGCTCTGTCTGTCTGTCTGTCTCTGTCTGTCTGTATGAATGTCTGTCTGTCTGTCTGTCTGTCTGTCTGTCTGTCTGTCTGTCTGTCTGTCTGTCTGTCTGTCTGTCTGTCTGTCTGTCTGTCTGTCTGTCTGTCTGTCTGTCTGTCTGTCTGTCTGTCTCTCCCCCTCTCGCTGTATGTATTTGTCGCTGAAGACTTTGTCGCTGTTTCTGCTCCCACATGGTCGGTCGGTCAGCTTATGGGTTGTGGGTTTTTCACTGGAATCTTCACTGGGCCTCACCAGAGGGAGTGCTGCCTCTGGCCCTCTGATGTGGATTCATCTGCTGCCTCTCTGTGGGGTCTGCAGCTGCTGTGTAACGGCTGTGTTTGTGTGTGTGTGTGTGTGCGTGTTCGTGTGCGTGTGTGTGTGCGTGTTAGTGTGCGTGTGTGTGTGTGTGTGTGTGTGTGTGTGTGTGTGTGTGTGTGTGTGTGTGTGTGTGTGTGTGTGTGTGTGTGTGTGCGTGCGTGCGTGCATACGTGCGTCAGAGAGAGAGAGAGAGAGAGAGACAGATGAGACATCTTGAACAACCCTAGTTTCCTCTGATGAGGTTTTTAGCCACAGCATTTCCATTACCAATCAATGTCTTTACCACACACACTACTGTGTGTGTGTGTGTGTGTGTGTGTGTGTGTGTGTGTGTGTGTGTGTCGGAGCCTCAGGATGTAAATTAGATCATTAAGACATATGGATCTGACAGAGCGGAGATTCGAAGCCCAAGCTGGGCTCCAGGGACCCTCAGGGTATGGTTTTAGCTGTCCTGGGAGATGCATCTTCATTGTCTCCCGGTGTTGAAATCCACAGGCTTTGGTATTGTTATACACTACCTGACCAAAAGTATATGGACACCTCCAACATCTCATTCCAAAATCATGGTCATTACTATGGAGTTGGTCCCCCCTTTGCTGCTATAACAGCCTCCACTCTTCTGGGAAGAGTTTCCACTTGACGTTAGAACGTTGCTGTGGGAACTTGCTTCCATTTAGCCACAAGAGCATTAGTGAGGTCAGGCGCTGATGTTGGGTGATTAGGCCTGGCTCACAGTAGGCTTTCCAATTCATCCCAAAGGTGGTCGATGGGGTTGAGGTCAGGACTCTGTTCAGACCAGTCAAGTTCTTCCACACCGATCTTTGACAAACCATTTCTGTATGGACCTCACTTTGTGCACGGTGGCATTGTCATGGAGAAACAGGAAAGGGTCTTCCCCAAAATGTTGCCACAAAGTTGGAAGCACAGAATTGTCTAGAATGTAATTTTATGCTGTAGCGTTAAGATTTCCCTTCACTGGAACTAAGGGGCCTAGCCTGAACCATGAAAAACAGCCCCAGGCCATTATTCCTCCTCCACCAAACTTTACAGTGGGCGCTATGCATTAGGGTAGGAAGCGTTCTCCTGGCATCCGCCAAAACCAGATTAGTCAGTCTACGACATGGTGAAGCGTGATTTAGATAGAAAAAAATAAATACAATAAAAAAAGCGTGATTTATAAATTCAGAGATCGCGTTTCCATGCCGATGCCGGCGAGCTTTACATCAGTCCAGCCGACGCTTGGCATTGTGTATGGTGATCTTAGGCTTGTGTGCGGATGCTCGGCCATGGAAACCCATTTCATGAAGCTCCCTATGAACAGTGCTGATGTTTCTTCCAGAGGCAGTTTGGCAGTAGGGAGTGTCAAATCAAATCCAATTATATTGGTCAGATACACATGGTTACAGATGTTAATGCGAGTGTAGCGAAATGCTTGTGCTTCTAGTTCCGACCGTGCAGCAATATCTAACAAGTAATCTAACAATTTCACAACAACTACCTTATACACACAAGTGTAAAGGAATGAATAAGAATATGTACATATAAATATATGGATGAGCGATGGCTGAACGGCATAGACAAGATGCAGTAGATGGTATAGAGTACAGTATATACATATGAGATGAGTAATGTAGGGTATATAAAGTGGTATTGCTTAAAGTGACTAGTGATACATTTATTACATCCAATTTTTAATTATTAACTGGTTAGAGATTTGAGTCAGTATGTTGGCAGGAGCCACTCAATTTTAGTGATGGCTGTTTAACAGTCTGATGGCCTTGAGATAGAAGCTGTTTTTCAGTCTCTCGGTCCCTGCTTTGATGCACCTGTACTGACCTCGCCTTCTGGACGATAGCAGGGTGAACAGGCAGTGGCTCGGGTGGTCGTTGTCCTTCATGATCTTTATGGCCTTCCTGTGACATCGGGTGGTGTAGGTGTCCTGGAGGGCAGGTAGTTTGCCCCTGGTGATGCGTTGTGCAGACCTCACTACCCTCTGAAGAGCCTTGCGGTTGTGGGCGGAGCAGTTGCCATACCAGGCGGTGATACAGCCCGCCAGGATGCTCTCAATTGTGATCTGTAACAGTTTTTGAGTGGTTTCGATGACAAGTCAAATTTCTTCAGCCTCCTGAGGTTGAAGAGGCGCTGTTGCGCCTTCTTCACCACGCTGTCTGTGTGGGTGGACCAATTCAGTTTGTCCGTGATGTGTATGCCGAGGAACTTAAAACTTTCCACCTTCTCCACTACTGTCCCTCGATGTGGATAGGGGGGTGCTCCCTCTGCTGTTTCCTGAAGTCCACAATCATCTCCTTTGATACAGCAGTATCAATCAATAGATTGGGATGACAAGTCACCTTAAATAACCCTCGTTTTGTCTAGGGGCTATATACTGTTGGTCTCGTTGGGATTGGGATTGTGTTGAGCAGAGACATAGGGGAGGGAATGACATCTAATTCCATCCTTATTACAAGCATATTGTCTGCTGGGTGTCACAGTCAACGATCTTGCAGCACGTCCCCCTGTCTGTCTGTCAGACCCAGGTATGTCACTCCTGCCTGACATGAGGGCCCTATTACAGAGAGCCATCAGTGGAGATGGAGTGTGAATGTCCAGAGAGGCCTGTGGCTGTGAACTTTGACCCCCCCCCCCAGGTCAATGAAGACGGTGGGTGGAGTGGGGCTGTAATTACATTCAGTGTAACAGTGTTACACAAACACACACACACTCTTGTTTTGCTATCCTTGCGGGGACTCAAGAATTGTTTCCTATTCAAAATCCTATTTTTCCTAACCTCTAACCCTAAATTTAAGAATCCTAACCTTAACCCTTAACCTAACCATAAACCTAACCTTAACCCTTAGCCTAACCTAAACCCTTAACCCCTAACCCTTAACCCTAACCCAACCCTCTCCTAACCCTAACCTAACAGTAACTCCTAACCCTAACCTAACCCTCTCCTAACCCTAACCTTAACCCATAACCCCTAACCCCTAACCCTTAACCCTAACCTAACCCTCTCCTAACCCTAACCTAACAGTAACTCCTAACCCTAACCTAACAGTAACTCCTAACCCTAACCTAACAGTTACTGCTAACCCTAACCTAACCCTCTCCTAACCCTAACCTTAACCCATAACCCCTAAACCCTAACCCTTAACCCTTAACCCTAACCCAACCCTCTCCTAACCCTAACCTAACCCTCTCCTAACCATAACCTAACAGTAACTCCTAACCCTAACCCAACCCTCTCCTAACCCTAAACCTAACAGTTACTCCTAACCCTAACCTAACAGTAACTCCTAACCCTAACCCAACCCTCTCCTAACCCTAAACCTAACAGTTACTCCTAACCCTAACCTAACAGTAACTCCTAACCCTAACCTAACAGTAACTCCTAACCCTAACCTAACAGTAACTCCTAACCCTAACCCAACCCTCTCCTAACCCTAACCTAACAGTTACTCCTAACCCTAACCCAACCCTCTCCTAACCCTAACCTAACAGTAACTCCTAACCCTAACCTAACAGTAACTCCTAACCCTAACCCAACCCTCTCCTAACCCTAACCTAACAGTAACTCCTAACCCTAAACCTAACAGTAACTCCTAACCCTAACCTTAATTCTAACCCTAATTGTAACCCAAAACCTAACCCCTAGGCCTAAAATAGCATTTTTCACACACACTTCCTGTGTTGGCTGACCATGCTGTGAACCTGGTCCTTCTGCTGTCACACACACTTCCTGTGTTGGCTGACCATGCTGTGAACCTGGTCCTTCTGCTGTCACACACACTTACTGTCTATCTGTACCTCTGGGTAACAGCCTGTTCTGCTCCCATTCACTCAGGAGAGAGGGAGAAATGTCTGCCCAAATAAGGGCATAGTGACGGGACGAGGGGTCAGGGACCAGAGGTTAGAGGTAGAGGTCAATGAGGGCAGAAGACTGGTGACAGCAGAAGTGTCACCCAGATACACAAGCAGGACAACTTGTCAGGACAACATGTCAGGATAACATGTCAGGACAACATGTCAGGGCTCAGGACAACATGTCAGAACTCAGGACAACATGGCAAGGCTCAGGACAACATGTCAGAACTCAGGACAACATGGCAAGGCTCAGGACAACATGTCAGAACTCAGGACAACATGGCAAGGCTCAGGACAACATGTCAGAACTCAGGACAACATGGCAAGGCTCAGGACAACATGTCAGGACAACATGTCAGGGCTCAGGACAACATGTCAGGACAACATGTCAGGGCACAGGACATCATGTCAGGGCTCAGGACAACATGTCAGGGCTCAGGACAACATGCCAGGGTTCAGGACAACATGTCAGGGCTCAGGACAACATGTCAGGGCTCAGGACAACATGTCAGGGTTCAGGACAACATGTCATGGCTCAGGACAACATGTCAGGGCTCAGGACAACATGTCAGGACAACATGTCACGGCTCAGGACAACATGTCAGGGCTCAAGACAACATGGCAGGGCTCAGGACAACATGTCAGGGCTTAGGACAACATGTCAGGGTTCAGGACAACATGCCAGCGTTCAGGACAACATGTCAGGGTTCAGGACAACATGTCAGGACTCAGGACAACATGTCAGGGCTCAGTACAACATGTCAGAGCTCAGGACAACATGTCAGGGCTCAGGACAACATGTCAGGACAACATGTCACGGCTCAGGATAACATGTCAGGGCTCAGGACAACATGGCAGGGCTCAGGACAACATGTCAGGGCTTAGGACAACATGTCAGGGCTCAGGACAACATGTCAAGGTTCAGGACAACATGTCAGGACAACATGTCATGGCTCAGGACAACATGTCAGGGTTCAGGACAACATGTCAGGGCTCAGGACAACATGTCAGGACAACATGTGAGGACAGCATGTCAGGATGACATGTCATGGCTCAGGACAACATGTCATGGCTTAGGACAACATATCAGGGCTCAGGACAACATGTCAGGGTTCAGGACAACATGTCAGGACAACATGTCATGGCTCAGGACAACATGTCAGGGCTCAGGACAACATGTCAGTCAGGGCTCAGGACAGCATGTCAGGGCTCAGGACAGCATGTCAGGGTTCAGGACAGCATGTCAGGGTTCAGGACAGCATGTTAGGGCTCAGGACAGCATGTCAGGGTTCAGGACAACATGTCAGTGGCTCAAGTTGTTAATATCACCTGTTTGCTTCTGTTATTCACTGTTATCTGTCTCACATGTTCCATTAGGTATTTTTAACACCATCTCTCCTTCCTACACACATACACACCATGCACGCACCCACACACATACACAAATGGAATCACATACACACACAATGTACCACTCAGTCTCTAAATTTACCAACCTGTTGCCTTGGAAACACAATGCAGCATTGGGAATAAATAAAGTTGGTTAAGAGAGGACAACAGTTTAACAGTTGGATGAATGGATGGATGGATGGATGGATGGAGGGAGGGAGGGAGGGAGGGGGAGGGAGGGAGGGAGGGAGGGGGAGGGAGGGGGAGGGAGGGAGGGAGGGAGGGAGGGAGGGAGGGAGGGAGGGAGGGAGGGAGGGGGAGGGATGGATGGATGGATGGATGGAGGGAGGGAGGGATTTCACTGGATTTATAGACCTTCACTCTCATATGTAACCCTTGGTAACCTATACATTAGACCAGGTCAGTGTAGTAACTAGTGTAACCTATACATTAGACCAGGTCAGAGTAGTAACTAGCTGGTGTAACCTATACATTATACCAGGTCAGTGTAGTAACTAGTGTAACCTATACATTAGACCAGGTCAGTGTAGTAACTAGTGTAACCTATACATTAGACCAGGTCAGAGTAGTAACTAGCTGGTGTAACCTATACATTAGACCAGGTCAGAGTAGTAACTAGCTGGTGTAACCTACACATTAGACCAGGTCAGTGTAGTAACTAGTGTAACCTATACATTAGACCAGGTCAGTGTAGTAACTAGTGTAACCTATACATTAGACCAGGTCAGTGTAGTAACTGGTGTAACCTATACATTAGACCAGGTCAGAGTAGTAACTGGTGTAACCTATACATTAGACCAGGTCAGTGTAGTAACTAGCTGGTGTAACCTATACATTAGACCAGGTCAGTGTAGTAACTAGTGTAACCTATACATTAGACCAGGTCAGAGTAGTAACTGGTGTAACCTATACATTAGACCAGGTCAGTGTAGTAACTAGCTGGTGTAACCTATACATTAGACCAGGTCAGTGTAGTAACTAGCTGGTGTAACCTATACATTAGACCAGGTCAGTGTAGTAACTAGTGTAACCTATACATTAGACCAGGTCAGTGTAGTAACTAGCTGGTGTAACCTATACATTAGACCAGGTCAGTGTAGTAACTAGCTGGTGTAACCTATACATTATACCAGGCCAGTGTAGTAACTAGTGTAACCTATACATTAGACCAGGTCAGTGTAGTAACTAGCTGGTGTAACCTATACATTAGACCAGGTCAGTGTAGTAACTAGCTGGTGTAACCTATACATTATACCAGGCCAGTGTAGTAACTAGTGTAACCTATACATTAGACCAGGTCAATGTAGTAACTAGCTGGTGTAACCTATACATTAGACCAGGTCAGTGTAGTAACTAGCTGGTGTAACCTATACATTAGACCAGGTCAGAGTAGTAACTAGCTGGTGTAACCTATACATTAGACCAGGTCAGTGTAGTAACTAGCTGGTGTAACCTACACATTAGACCAGGTCAGTGTAGTAACTAGTGTAACCTATACATTAGACCAGGTCAGTGTAGTAACTGGTGTAACCTATACATTAGACCAGGTCAGAGTAGTAACTGGTGTAACCTATACATTAGACCAGGTCAGTGTAGTAACTAGCTGGTGTAACCTATACATTAGACCAGGTCAGTGTAGTAATTAGTGTAACCTATACATTAGACCAGGTCAGAGTAGTAACTAGCTGGTGTAACCTATACATTATACCAGGTCAGTGTAGTAACTAGTGTAACCTATACATTAGACCAGGTCAGTGTAGTAACTAGTGTAACCTATACATTATACCAGGCCAGTGTAGTAACTAGCTGGTGTAACCTATACATTAGACCAGGTCAGTGTAGTAACTAGTGTAACCTATACATTAGACCAGGTCAATGTAGTAACTAGCTGGTGTAACCTATACATTAGACCAGGTCAGTGTAGTAACTAGCTGGTGTAACCTATACATTAGACCAGGTCAGAGTAGTAACTAGCTGGTGTAACCTATACATTAGACCAGGTCAGTGTAGTAACTAGTGTAACCTATACATTAGACCAGGTCAGTGTAGTAACTGGTGTAACCTATACATTAGACCAGGTCAGAGTAGTAACTGGTGTAACCTATACATTAGACCAGGTCAGTGTAGTAACTAGTGTAACCTATACATTAGACCAGGTCAGAGTAGTAACTAGCTGGTGTAACCTATACATTATACCAGGTCAGTGTAGTAACTAGTGTAACCTATACATTAGACCAGGTCAGTGTAGTAACTAGTGTAACCTATACATTAGACCAGGTCAGAGTAGTAACTAGCTGGTGTAACCTATACATTAGACCAGGTCAGTGTAGTAACTAGCTGGTGTAACCTATACATTAGACCAGGTCAGTGTAGTAACTAGTGTAACCTATACATTAGACCAGGTCAGTGTAG
>NW_024609790.1:462500-492500 GCF_018296145.1 Oncorhynchus tshawytscha
GCATCATGTCTGGAGGAAACCTGGCACCATCCCTACGGTGAAGCATGGTGGTGGCAGCATCATGTCTGGAGGAAACCTGGCACCATCCCTACGGTGAAGCATGGTGGTGGCAGCATCATGTCTGGAGGAAACCTGGCACCATCCCTACAGTGAAGCATGACGGTGGCAGCATCATGTCTGGAGGAAACCTGGCACCATCCCTACGGTGAAGCATGGCGGTCGCAGTGTCATGCTGTGGGGACGTTTTTCAGTGGCAGGGACTGGGAGACTAGTCAGGATTGAGGGATAGATGAACAGAGAAAAGTACAGAGAGATCTGCTCCAGAGTGCTCAGGACCTCAGAATGGGGCCTGCGAAGGTTCACATTCCAACAGGACAAAGACCTTAAGCAAACAGCCAAGACAACAGTGGCTTCGGGACAATTCTCTGAATGTCCTTGATGGGCCCAGCCGGAGCCAAGACTTGAATCCGATTGAACATCTCTGGAGAGACCTGAAAATAGCTGTGTAGCAATGCTCCACATCCAACCTGACAGAGCTTGAGAGGATCTGCAGAGAAAAATGGGAGAAACTCCCCAAATACAGGTGTGCCAAGCTTGTAGTGTATATATATATATGCATATAAATTTGCATACATTTCTAAAAACCTGTCTTTACTTTGTCATTATGGGTATCAATTTTAGAATGAGGCTGTAATGTAACAAAATGTGGAAAAAGTCAAGGGGTCTGAATAGACTCTACTTTATATTATAAACTGGGTGGTTCAAGCCCTGAATGCTGATTGGCTGAAAGCCATTGTATATCAGACCGTATACCATTCATTTGTAATGCTCTAATTACGTTGGTAACCAGTTTATAATAGCAATAGGGCACCGCTGTGGTTTATTGCCAATATACCAGGGCTAAGGGCTGTGTCCAGGCACTCTGCGTTGCATTGTGCCTAAGAACAGCCCTGAGCCGTGGTATATTGGCCGTATACCACACCCCCTTGTGCCTTATTGCTTAATTGTATTCATCAAATAGTGTTGCAGGTTATATGAAGCTAGTGCAGTACTGTATATACATACTGTATGTTTTCAGAGTGCAGTACTGTATATACATACTGTGTGTTTTCAGAGTGCAGTACTGTATATACATACTGTGTGTTTTCAGAGTGTAGTACTGTATATACATACTGTGTGTTTTCAGAGTGTAGTACTGTATATACATACTGTGTGTTTTCAGAGTGTAGTACTGTATATACATACTGTGTGTTTTCAGAGTGCAGTACTGTATATACATACTGTGTGTTTTCAGAGTGTAGTACTGTATATACATACTGTGTGTTTTCAGAGTGTAGTACTGTATATACATACTGTGTGTTTTCAGAGTGTAGTACTGTATATACATACTGTGTGTTTTCAGAGTGTAGTACTGTATATACATACTGTGTGTTTTCAGAGTGTAGTACTGTATATACATACTGTGTGTTTTCAGAGTGCAGTACTGTATATACATACTGTGTGTTTTCAGAGTGCAGTACTGTATATACATACTGTGTGTTTTCAGAGTGTAGTACTGTATATACATACTGTGTGTTTTCAGAGTGTAGTACTGTATATACATACTGTGTGTTTTCAGAGTGTAGTACTGTATATACATACTGTGTGTTTTCAGAGTGTAGTACTGTATATACATACTGTATGTTTTCAGAGTGTAGTACTGTATACATACATACTGTATATACATACTGTGTTTTCAGAGTGTAGTACTGTATATACATACTGTATGTTTTCAGAGTGTAGTACTGTATATACATACTGTATGTTTTCAGAGTGTAGTACTGTATATACATACTGTGTGTTTTCAGAGTGTAGTACTGTATATATACTGTGTGTTTTCAGAGTGTAGTACTGTATATACATACTGTATGTTTTCAGAGTGTAGTACTGTATATACATACTGTGTGTTTTCAGAGTGTAGTACTGTATATACATACTGTATGTTTTCAGAGTGTAGTACTGTATATACATACTGTGTGTTTTCAGAGTGTAGTACTGTATATACATACTGTGTGTTTTCAGAGTGTAGTACTGTATATACATACTGTGTGTTTTCAGAGTGTAGTACTGTATATACATACTGTGTGTTTTCAGAGTGTAGTACTGTATATACATACTGTGTGTTTTCAGAGTGTAGTACTGTATATATACTGTGTGTTTTCAGAGTGTAGTACTGTATATACATACTGTATGTTTTCAGAGTGTAGTACTGTATATACATACTGTGTGTTTTCAGAGTGTAGTACTGTATATACATACTGTATGTTTTCAGAGTGTAGTACTGTATATACATACTGTGTGTTTTCAGAGTGTAGTACTGTATATACATACTGTGTGTGTAGTACTGTTCTCAGAGTGTAGTACTGTATATACATACTGTGTGTTCTCAGAGTGTAGTACTGTATATACATACTGTATGTTTTCAGAGTGTAGTACTGTATATACATACTGTGTGTTTTCAGAGTGTAGTACTGTATATACATACTGTGTGTTTTCAGAGTGTAGTACTGTATATACATACTGTGTGTTTTCAGAGTGTAGTACTGTATATACATACTGTGTGTTTTCAGAGTGCAGTACTGTATATACATACTGTGTGTTTTCAGAGTGTAGTACTGTATATACATACTGTGTGTTTTCAGAGTGCAGTACTGTATATACAGTACTGTATATACATACTGTGTGTTTTCAGAGTGTAGTACTGTATATACATACTGTGTTTTGTTTTACATACTGTGTGTTTTCAGAGTGTAGTACTGTATATACATACTGTGTGTTTTCAGAGTGTAGTACTGTATATACATACTGTATGTTTTCAGAGTGTAGTACTGTATATACATACTGTGTGTTTTCAGAGTGTAGTACTGTATATACATACTGTGTGTTTTCAGAGTGTAGTACTGTATATACATACTGTGTGTTTTCAGAGTGTAGTACTGTATATACATACTGTGTGTTTTCAGAGTGTAGTACTGTATATACATACTGTGTGTTTTCAGAGTGTAGTACTGTATATACATACTGTGTGTTTTCAGAGTGTAGTACTGTATATACATACTGTGTGTTTTCAGAGTGTAGTACTGTATATACATACTGTGTGTTTTCAGAGTGTAGTACTGTATATACATACTGTGTGTTTTCAGAGTGTAGTACTGTATATACATACTGTGTGTTTTCAGAGTGTAGTACTGTATATACATACTGTGTGTTTTCAGAGTGCAGTACTGTATATACATACTGTGTGTTTTCAGAGTGTAGTACTATATATACATACTGTGTGTTTTCAGAGTGCAGTACTGTATATACATACTGTGTGTTTTCAGAGTGTAGTACTGTATATACATACTGTGTGTTTTCAGAGTGTAGTACTGTATATACATACTGTGTGTTTTCAGAGTGTAGTACTGTATATACATACTGTATGTTTTCAGAGTGTAGTACTGTATATACATACTGTGTGTTTTCAGAGTGTAGTACTGTATATACATACTGTGTGTTTTCAGAGTGTAGTACTGTATATACATACTGTGTGTTTTCAGAGTGTAGTACTGTATATACATACTGTGTGTTTTCAGAGTGTAGTACTGTATATACATACTGTGTGTTTTCAGAGTGTAGTACTGTATATACATACTGTGTGTTTTCAGAGTGTAGTACTGTATATACATACATACTGTTTTGAGTGTAGTTTTCAGAGTGTTCAGAGTGTAGTACTGTATATACATACTGTGTGTTTTCAGAGTGCAGTACTGTATATACATACTGTGTGTTTTCAGAGTGTAGTACTGTATATACATACTGTGTGTTTTCAGAGTGCAGTACTGTATATACATACTGTGTGTTTTCAGAGTGCAGTACTGTATATACATACTGTGTGTTTTCAGAGTGCAGTACTGTATATACATACAGTGTGTGTTTTCAGAGTGCAGTACTGTATATACATACTGTGTGTTTTCAGAGTGTAGTACTGTATATACATACTGTGTGTTTTCAGAGTGTAGTACTGTATATACATACTGTGTGTTTTCAGAGTGTAGTACTGTATATACATACTGTATGTTTTCAGAGTGTAGTACTGTATATACATACTGTGTGTTTTCAGAGTGTAGTACTGTATATACATACTGTGTGTTTTCAGAGTGTAGTACTGTATATACATACTGTGTGTTCTCAGAGTGTAGTACTGTATATACATACGGTGTGTTTTCAGAGTGTAGTACTGTATATACATACTGTGTGTTCTCAGAGTGTAGTACTGTATATACATACTGTGTGTTTTCAGAGTGCAGTACTGTATATACATACTGTGTGTTTTCAGAGTGTAGTACTGTATATACATACTGTGTGTTCTCAGAGTGCAGTACTGTATATACATACTGTGTGTTTTCAGAGTGTAGTACTGTATATACATACTGTGTGTTCTCAGAGTGCAGTACTGTATATACATACTGTGTGTTTTCAGAGTGTAGTACTGTATATACATACTGTGTGTTTTCAGAGTGTAGTACTGTATATACATACTGTGTGTTTTCAGAGTGTAGTACTGTATATACATACTGTGTGTTTTCAGAGTGTAGTACTGTATATACATACTGTGTGTTTTCAGAGTGCTGTATTGTTTGTAGAGTGAACTATAAGGGGGACAGAAATACTCTGGCTGGATCACACATCAATGGACAACCTCAAACTGAAACACAAAACAAGTGTAAATAATCCCTCTGTGCCTTGGATAGCCTCTCAGCAAATAGCCCCATTCTATCCCTCTCCCTCTCTCTCTTCCCCTCTCTCTCTCTCTCTCTCTCTCTCTCCCTCACACGCTCTCTCTCTCTCTCTCTCTCTCTCTCTCTCTCTCTTCTTTCTCTCTCTCCCTCACACTCTCTCTCTCTCTCTCTCTCTCTCTCTCTCTCTCTTTCCCTCACCCGCTCTCTCTCTCTCTCTCTCTCTCTCTCTCTTTCCCTCACCCGCTCTCTCTCTTTCTCTCTCTTTCTCGCTTTCTGTCTCTATCTGTCTCTGTCTCTCTCTCTCTCTTTCCCTCTGTCTCTCTCTCCTGAGTGATTTCCATCTGTAGATCTGTTCATTGTCAACTCGCTACAATACCCTGAAAAACAACCCCCAACAGACACACACACACACACACACACACACACACACACACACACACACACACACACACACACACACACACACACACACAAGCAAACCCCAACAAATACACAAACCACATATCTGGGAGTGTGCAGCTTTTCATACTGTTTTTGTTTCATCTATGATTCATTGTGAGTTCCAAACATACCAGCATGCACACACACACACACACACACACACACACACACACACACACACACACACACACACCGGCAGAAAGACCAACAGAAGATAAGAGGCAGAGAATAGGTCCTTTTTATGGGCTGTTTGGGAAATGGGTGATTTATACTGAGGAGCAATAATCCTAGTCTGAGTCAGATGTGTAAACAACAGATCAGTAGTTCTCCACCGTGTGTTAAAGACACAGTAACAGGTCAGTACAACACCGGTCCCAGCTGGGTGTTACAACTAGTCTATAACAGGATGTTCTACAGTATCACCATGGAGACTGGTCAGTACAACACCGGTCCCAGCTGGGTGTTACAACTAGTTTATAACAGGATGTTCTACAGTATCACCATGGAGACTGGTCAGTACAACACCGGTCCCAGCTGGGTGTTACAACTAGTTTATAACAGGATGTTCTACAGTATCACCATGGAGACTGGTCAGTATAACACCGGTCCCAGCTGGGTGTTACAACTAGTTTATAACAGGATGTTCTACAGTATCACCATGGAGACTGGTCAGTACAACACCGGTCCCAGCTGGGTGTTACAACTAGTCTATAACAGGATGTTCTACAGTATCACCATGGAGACTGGTCAGTATAACACCGGTCCCAGCTGGGTGTTACAACTAGTTTATAACAGGATGTTCTACAGTATCACCATGGAGACTGGTCAGTATAACACCGGTCCCAGCTGGGTGTTACAACTAGTTTATAACAGGATGTTCTACAGTATCACCATGGAGACTGGTCAGTATAACACCGGTCCCAGCTGGGTGTTACAACTAGTTTATAACAGGATGTTCTACAGTATCACCATGGAGACTGGTCAGTACAACACCGGTCCCAGCTGGGTGTTACAACTAGTTTATAACAGGATGTTCTACAGTATCACCATGGAGACTGGTCAGTACAACACCGGTCCCAGCTGGGTGTTACAACTAGTTTATAACAGGATGTTCTACAGTATCACCATGGAGACTGGTCAGTATGTGATGTGTTTAAAACAGATCTGAGTACAGTATCACCATGGAGACTGGTCAGTATCTGATGTGTTTATAACAGATCTGAGTACAGTATCACCATGGAGACTGGTCAGTATCTGATGTGTTTAAAACAGATCTGAGTACAGTATCACCATGGAGACTGGTCAGTATCTGATGTGTTTAAAACAGATCTGAGTACAGTATCACCATGGAGACTGGTCAGTATCTGATGTGTTTAAAACAGATCTGAGTACAGTATCACCATGGAGACTGGTCAGTATCTGATGTGTTTAAAACAGATCTGAGTACAGTATCACCATGGAGACTGGTCAGTATCTGATGTGTTTAAAACAGATCTGAGTACAGTATCACCCTGTGAATGTACTGCTGCTACTGTGGTATGACTGTCTGAACACTCTCAGTCTGTTTAACAAACAGAACCATGTTTATTATTTCCTGTGTGTGAGGTGCACATAGCATTCAGCATTATCCCTACTTCATAGTCAGGTGACTAGTCTCCTGGGGCATTCAGCATTATCCCTACTTCATAGGCAGGTGACTAGTCTCCTGGGGCATTCAGCATTATCCCTACTTCATAGGCAGGTGACTAGTCTCCTGGGGCATTCAGCATTATCCCTACTTCATAGTCAGGTGACTAGTCTCCTGGGGCATTCAGCATTATCCCTACTTCATAGGCAGGTGACTAGTCTCCTGGGGCATTCAGCATTATCCCTACTTCATAGGCAGGTGACTAGTCTCCTGGGGCATTCAGCATTATCCCTACTTCATAGGCAGGTGACTAGTCTCCTGGGGCATTCAGCATTATCCCTACTTCATAGGCAGGTGACTAGTCTCCTGGGGCATTCAGCATTATCCCTACTTCATAGTCAGGTGACTAGTCTCCTGGGGCATTCAGCATTATCCCTACTTCATAGGCAGGTGACTAGTCTCCTGGGGCATTCAGCATTATCCCTACTTCATAGTCAGGTGACTTGTCTCCTGGGGCATTCAGCATTATCCCTACTTCATAGTCAGGTGACTAGTCTCCTGGGGCATTCAGCATTATCCCTACTTCATAGGCAGGTGACTAGTCTCCTGGGGCATTCAGCATTATCCCTACTTCATAGGCAGGTAACTTGTCTCCTGGGGCATTCAGCATTATCCCTACTTCATAGGCAGGTGACTAGTCTCCTGGGGCATTCAGCATTATCCCTACTTCATAGGCAGGTGACTAGTCTCCTGGGGCATTCAGCATTATCCCTACTTCATAGGCAGGTGACTTGTCTCCTGGGGTATACAGCATTATCCCTACTTCATAGGCAGGTGACTAGTCTCCTGGGGCATTCAGCATTATCCCTACTTCATAGACAGGTGACTAGTCTCCTGGGGCATTCAGCATTATCCCTACTTCATAGGCAGGTGACTAGTCTCCTGGGGTATTCAGCATTATCCCTACTTCATAGGCAGGTGACTAGTCTCCTGGGGCATTCAGCATTATCCCTACTTCATAGGCATGTGACTTGTTTCCTGGGGCATTCAGCATTATCCCTACTTCATAGGCAGGTGACTAGTCTCCTGGGGCATTCAGCATTATCCCTACTTCATAGGCAGGTGACTAGTCTCCTGGGGCATTCAGCATTATCCCTACTTCATAGGCAGGTGACTAGTCTCCTGGGGTATTCAGCATTATCCCTACTTCATAGGCATGTGACTTGTCTCCTGGGGCATTCAGCATTATCCCTACTTCATAGGCAGGTGACTAGTCTCCTGGGGCATTCAGCATTATCCCTACTTCATAGGCAGGTGACTAGTCTCCTGGGGCATTCAGCATTATCCCTACTTCCTAGTCAGGTGACTAGTCTCCTGGGGCATTCAGCATTATCCCTACTTCATAGGCAGGTGACTTGTCTCCTGGGGTATTCAGCATTATCCCTACTTCATAGGCAGGTGACTAGTCTCCTGGGACATTCAGCATTATCCCTACTTCATAGGCAGGTGACTAGTCTCCTGGGACATTCAGCATTATCCCTACTTCATAGGCAGGTGACTAGTCTCCTGGGGCATTCAGCATTATCCCTACTTCATAGGCATGTGACTTGTCTCCTGGGGTATTAGCATTATCCCTACTTTATAGGAAGGTGACTAGTCTCCTGGGGCATCCAGCAGACAGACAGACAGACAGTTGCTCTCTCTCTGTCTCTCTCTCTCCCTCTCTTTCTTTCTTTCTCTCTCCCTCTCTCTCTCTCTCCCTCTCTTTCTTTCTTTCTCTCTCCCTCTCTCTCTCTCTCCCTCTCTTTCTCTCTCTCTCTCCCTCTCTCTCTCTCTCTCTCTCTCTGTCTCTCTCTCTCTGTCTCTCTCTCTCTCTCTCTCTCTCTGTCTCTCTCTCTCTCTCTCTCTCTCTCTCTCTCTCTCTCTCTCTCTCTCTCTCTCTCTCTCTCTCTCTCTCTCTCTCTCTCTCTCTCTCTCTCTCTCTCTCTCTCTCTCTCTCTCTCTCTCTCTCTCTCTCTCTCTCTCTCTCTCTCTCTCTCTCTCTCTCTCTCTCTCTCTCTCTCCCTCTCTCTCTCTCTCTCTCTCTCTCTCTCTCTCTCTCTCTCCCCTCCCTCTCCCCCTCCTTCTCTCAGTGGATTAGGTATGTGTTGTTGACTCTATCTGTGAACAGCCTGACAATGAGAGTGTTATGAGAGTTATCAGGCTGTCGGCACGGTTACGGCACATTAATCAAAAGCTCTATTTAAAATGAATTTGGTAAACTTCCCCTTTGTTTGTCTTAGTGTTAGGAGCCACAGCAAAACAACTGGCACACACACACATACACGTATACACACACACACACACACACACACACACACACGTGCACACACACACACAGACACACACGCACTCACACACACAGACACACGCATACACACACACACACACAGACACACGCATACACACACACACACACAGACACACGCATACACACACACACACACACACAGACACACGCATACACACACGCATACACACACGCATACACACACACACACACCCACAGACACATGCATACACACACACACAGACACACGCATACACACACACACACACACACACAGACACACGCATACACACACACACACACACACACGCATACACACACGCATACACACACACACACACACACACACACACACACACACACACACACACACACGCATACACACAGACACACGCGCACACACACAGACATACACACACGCATACAGACGCACACACACACACACAGACACAAAAACAGACACACACACACAGACACACACACACGTAGTGACCGTCTGCTGGGCTTAATGAATGACCTCTACTTCTCTTCTTCTTGTCTTTATTCTTCTCCTCCGTTCTTCTTTCTCCTCCTTCATCCCAAAGATGTCTCCAGTGGTCAATAAAACAAGGTCTAACATTTATGGTTCTTGTTCCAGCTGAAATATTTCAAGGGGAACCGTGGAAACGTGCAGTAGAATGGTGGAATAGAATGGTGGAATAGAATGGTGGAATAGAATGGTGGAATAGAATGGTGGAATAGAATCGGGGCCTGATGTTCTAGAATGCTCTTTGCAATGTAAACAAAGGGCAACACGGTTTGATTTGCGTTTTAGCTTTGTTGCTAGGATGTGTGTTTCTGTGTTAGCTTGATGTCTGGCTGTCTGGGTTGGAGTCCGGCGTCTCCTGTCACAACACTGTGTTAACCAGCTGAGCTAAAGCCTAGGCATTATCTTGTGGAGATAACACCTGACAAGTTATCTCGTCATCACACGAGAGTAACATCAGTCAAAAACTCACATGAAATGGACACTTAGTCATGATGACATGAGCTTTTTGGGTAAAGGTTAGTCCACATTGTGATGCAGGTCTACTCCACATTGTGATGCAGGTTTACTCCACATTGTGATGCAGGTTTACTCCACATTGTGATGCAGGTTTACTCCACATTGGGATGCAGGTTTACTCCACATTGTGATGCAGGTTTACTCCACATTGTGATGCAGGTTTACTCCACATTGTGATGCAGGTTTACTCCACATTGTGATGCAGGTTTACTCCACATTGTGATGCAGGTTTACTCCACATTGTGATGCAGGTCTACTCCACATTGTGATGCAGGTCTACTCCACATTGTGATGCAGGTTTACTCCACATTGTGATGCAGGTTTACTCCACATTGTGATGCAGGTTTACTCCACATTGGGATGCAGGTTTACTCCACATTGTGATGTCCAGATGACACTACTGTAGTTATGCTGTCTGTTAGAATGTCCAGATGACACTACTGTAGTTATGCTGTCTGTTAGAATGTCCAGATGACACTACTGTAGTTATGCTGTCTGTTAGAACGCCCAGATGACACTACTGTAGTTATGATGTCTGTTAGAATGTCCAGATGACACTACTGTAGTTATGATGTCTGTTAGAATGTCCAGATGACACTACTGTAGTTATGATGTCTGTTAGAATGTCCAGATGACACTACTGTAGTTATGATGTCTGTTAGAATGTCCAGATGACACTACTGTAGTTATGCTGTCTGTTAGAACGCCCAGATGACACTACTGTAGTTATGATGTCTGTTAGAATGTCCAGATGACACTACTGTAGTTATGCTGTCTGTTAGAATGTCCAGATGACACTACTGTAGTTATGCTGTCTGTTAGAATGTCCAGATGACACTACTGTAGTTATGATGTCTGTTAGAATGTCCAGATGACACTACTGTAGTTATGATGTCTGTTAGAACGCCCAGATGACACTACTGTAGTTATGATGTCTGTTAGAACGTGCAGATGACACTACTGTAGTTATGCTGTCTGTTAGAATGTCCAGATGACACTACTGTAGTTATGATGTCTGTTAGAACGCCCAGATGACACTACTGTAGTTATGATGTCTGTTAGAACGTGCAGATGACACTACTGTAGTTATGCTGTCTGTTAGAATGTCCAGATGACACTACTGTAGTTATGATGTCTGTTAGAATGTCCAGATGACACTACTGTAGTTATGATGTCTGTTAGAACGCCCAGATGACACTACTGTAGTTATGATGTCTGTTAGAATGTCCAGATGACACTACTGTAGTTATGCTGTCTGTTAGAACGTGCAGATGACACTACTGTAGTTATGCTGTCTGTTAGAACGTGCAGATGACACTACTGTAGTTATGCTGTCTGTTAGAATGTCCAGATGTCATTCTATTGGTCCAACTCTAATCTATGACACTACTGTAGTTACAGTTAGTGTATTCTGTCTCCCACTGCATTGAAAATGAACCTCTCTGTCTCCCTGCAGTCTGCTAGGCAGGACTCCTTTATCCCCGAGGAGACTGCAGTAAAATGTTGCTATTTAAAGTACATTTCAGGTGCAAATCCCCCTGTGAAAATCGATCCCCATTCAGCTTTATGTTTGTAAGTTAAATAGCCTATGGTCATCTCTGTTTTCCTGTGGATGTACACTAAAGAGATTTATTAAGAAGTTGCTTCTTAGGGCTGTGGATGTGGATGTGGAGGTGGAGGTGGATGTGGAGGTGGAGGTGGAGGTGGGAGATGAGAGGAGGCTTCTTAGTGCTGTGGAGGTGGAGGTGGATGTGGATGTGGAGGTGGATGTGGAGGTGGAGGTGGGAGATGAGAGGAGGCTTCTTAGGGATGCGGATGTGGAGGTGGATGTATGTGTGAGATGAGAGGAGGCTTCTTAGGGTGGATGCGGATGTGGATGTGGAGGTGGAGGTGGATGTATGAGAGGAGGCTTCTTAGGGTGGAGGTGGATGTGGATGTGGATGTGGATGCGGATGTGGATGTGGATGCGGATGTGGATGTGGAGGTGGAGGTGGATGTATGTGGGAGATGAGAGGAGGCTTCTTAGGGATGCGGATGCGGATGTGGAGGTGGAGGTGGAGGTGGAGGTGGATGTATGTGGGAGATGAGAGGAGGCTTCTTAGAGCTGTGGATGTGGATGTGGATGTATGTGGGAGATGAGAGGAGGCTTCTTAGAGCTGTGGATGTGGAGGTTGATGTGGATGTATGTGGGAGATGAGAGGAGGCTTCTTAGGGCTGTGGAGGTGGATGTATGTGGGAGATGAGAGGAGGCTTCTTAGAAATGTGGATGTGGATGTATGTGGGAGATGAGGCTTCTTAGAGCTGTGGATGTGGAGGTGGATGTGGATGTATGTGGGAGATGAGGCTTCTTAGAGCTGTGGATGTGGATGTGGAGGTGGATGTATGTGGGAGATGAGAGGAGGTAAATGTTTGTTCTCGGGTTCATTTCATTGAACAACAATTAATTGAATGACTGTGATCTAGAACCAGGTCCATTCCTCACACACTGTTACACTTGCAGGCACAGGATGAACCGGCTGTAGGGGAGCACTGGAGATCTGGTGCTTATCCTTGGCACCACTCTTCCAGGCTGAATGCCCACTTTAGCCCGGTACCTCCAGAGCTGAGGCACAGGATGAACCGTCTGTAGGGGGCACTGGAGATCTGGTGCTTATCCTTGGCACCACTCTTCCAGGCTGAATGCCCACTTTAGCCCGGTACCTCCAGAGCTGAGGCACAGGATGAACCGGCTGTAGGGGAGCACTGGAGATCTGGTGCTTATCCTTGGCACCACTCTTCCAGGCTGAATGCCCACTTTAGCCCGGTACCTCCAGAGCTGAGGCACAGGATGAACCGGCTGTAGGGGAGCACTGGAGATCTGGTGCTTATCCTTGGCACCACTCTTCCAGGCTGAATGCCCACTTTAGCCCGGTACCTCCAGAGCTGAGGCACAGGATGAACCGTCTGTAGGGGGGCACTGGAGATCTGGTGCTTATCCTTGGCACCACTCTTCCAGGCTGAATGCCCACTTTAGCCCGGTACCTCCAGAGCTGAGGCACAGGATGAACCGGGCTGTAGGGGAGCACTGGAGATCTGGTGCTTATCCTTGGCACCACTCTTCCAGGCTGAATGCCCACTTTAGCCCGGTACCTCCAGAGCTGTGGCACAGGATGAACCGGCTGTAGGGGAGCACTGGAGATCTGGTGCTTATCTTTGGCACCACTCTTCCAGGCTAAATGCCCACTTTAGTCCGGTACCTCCAGAGCTGAGGCACAGGATGAACCGGGCTGTAGGGGAGCACTGGAGATCTGGTGCTTATCCTTGGCACCACTCTTCCAGGCTAAATGCCCACTTTAGTCCGGTACCTCCAGAGCTGAGGCACAGGATGAACCGGCTGTAGGGGAGCACTGGAGATCTGGTGCATAGAACTTGTTTTTGCCTACAATATACACTGAGTGTACAAAACATTAGGAACACCTGCTCTTTCCATGACGTAGACTGACCAGGTGAATCCAGGTGAAAAATATGATCCCTTATTGATGTCAATCAGTGTAGATGAAGGGGAGAAGACAATTGAGACATGGATTGTGTGTGTGCCATTCAGAGGGTGAATGGGCAAGACAAAAGATTTAAGTGCCTTTGAACGGGGTATGGTAGTAGGTGCCAGGCGCACCGGTTTGTGTCAAGAACTGCAACGCTGCTGGGTTGCTCAACAGTTTCCCCATATGTATCAAGAATGGTCCACCACCCAAAGGACATCCAGCCAACTTAACACGTTTGTAGGACACACTGGAGTCAACATGGGCCACTATCCCTGTGGAACGCTTTCCACACCTTGGAGAGTCCACGACCCGATGAATTGAGGCTGTTCTGGGGGAAAAAGAGGGGGTGCAACTGAATATTAGGAAGGTGTTCTTAATGTTTCGTACACTCAGTGTATATAGTATTTAAACTGTTTGTAATACAGTCATTATTGCTCGTCTTTATCGACGGTGTCGTTTATCAATTTCGGACCCCACTGGAGCATATATCCTAGAATCAGGGACATGGAATCCCCTCAGCGGTAAAGTAGACCGCTTTTTCAGCTTTACAGATGGATAGAGATATATGTTCACAATGAGATTTAAAATGACTAACAGATATATGTTCACAATGAGATTTAAAATGACTAACAGATATATGTTCATCATGAGAGAGACAAGGTAATCCACTAGACACTTGACATCCAGGTCTTGAACATATGTGGTAATTGTGTGATTATACCAATAGCAACATTGATGTTACACAGGACTTTGGAAAGGACTTTATAATGGCATTTTAATGGCGTTATTACATAAGTGGAATAAAGAACAGTCACTATTCCTCTTGTGTACAGGAGTTACAAAAACCTCTAATCTCATTGCTCTTCACTTATAATGCAATTAAAATGCAATTACCAAAGTATCATATAACAACAAGCTAATATAATGTTGCTCCATAAGTAATCGCAGTTTTATTACATAGAAACAAGAACAGTTTCATGTTTGGTGTTACTGAGAATGCTAACAGTAACAAAATATGGCTATTGTGTTGAAAGGAAAGTAAATATCCCAGAAACTGCATTCTCGAATCAACCACAGCCAAGGTAGGTGGAAAATCATGTTTGTTTGTAATTCTGAGTCAACTATCCCCTTAAAGTCTGACACAAGGAAACGTACCCTCAGATGGGCAAAGAGATTTGAGGTTGTTTTTGTTAAGAATCCAAATTGCTGTATACGATGTTTACAAACGGCTTTGAATTTCTCTGCAGTATTTTCAGGTGTCATCAAATTAATTAAGAGCCATACAGTAGTTGAGCATTATAACTTAGTTTGTACTCATCAATATAATTGATTGATTGATTTGACTTAATAATGTACAGCTGGGACAATGGACCTTCAGGGGAATGGACATTTACAGGACGTTCAGATAGAAATGTATTGTGTAGATCAAATATGACTGTCAGATAGATCTATCCTCAACATACAGTTCTAGATACAGCCCTGTTATTAGTTGAAGACAGCCAATCCAACATACAGTTCTAGATACAGCCCTGTCATTAGGTGAAGACAGCCAATCCAACATACAGTTCTAGATACAGCCCTGTCATTAGGTGAAGACAGCCAATCCAACATACAGTTCTAGATACAGCCCTGTCATTAGGTGAAGACAGCCAATCCAACATACAGTTCTAGATACAGCCCTGTCATTAGTTGAAGACAGCCAATCCAACATACAGTTCTAGATACAGCCCTGTCATTAGGTGAAGACAGCCAATCCAACATACAGTTCTAGATACAGCCCTGTCATTAGTTGAAGACAGCCAATCCAACATACAGTTCTAGATACAGCCCTGTCATTAGTTGAAGACAGCCAATCCAACATACAGTTCTAGATACAGCCCTGTTATTAGTTGAAGACAGCCAATCCAACATACAGTTCTAGATACAGCCCTGTCATTAGGTGAAGACAGCCAATCCAACATACAGTTCTAGATACAGCCCTGTCATTAGGTGAAGACAGCCAATCCAACATACAGTTCTAGATACAGCCCTGTCATTAGGTGAAGACAGCCAATCCAACATACAGTTCTAGATACAGCCCTGTCATTAGGTGAAGACAGCCAATCCAACATACAGTTCTAGATACAGCCCTGTCATTAGTTGAAGACAGCCAATCCAACATACAGTTCTAGATACAGCCCTGTTATTAGTTGAAGACAGCCAATCCAACATACAGTTCTAGATACAGCCCTGTCATTAGGTGAAGACAGCCAATCCAACATACAGTTCTAGATACAGCCCTGTCATTAGGTGAAGGCAGCCAATCCAACATACAGTTCTAGATACAGCCCTGTCATTAGTTGAAGACAGCCAATCCAACATACAGTTCTAGATACAGCCCTGTCATTAGTTGAAGACAGCCAATCCAACATACAGTTCTAGATACAGCCCTGTCATTAGTTGAAGACAGCCAATCCAACATACAGTTCTAGATACAGCCCTGTCATTAGTTGAAGACAGCCAATCCAACATACAGTTCTAGATACAGCCCTGTCATTAGTTGAAGACAGCCAATCCAACATACAGTTCTAGATACAGCCCTGTCATTAGTTGAAGACAGCCAATCCAACATACAGTTCTAGATACAGCCCTGTCATTAGTTGAAGACAGCCAATCCAACATACAGTTCTAGATACAGCCCTGTCATTAGTTGAAGACAGCCAATCCAACATACAGTTCTAGATACAGCCCTGTTATTAGTTGAAGACAGCCAATCCAACATACAGTTCTAGATACAGCCCTGTCATTAGTTGAAGACAGCCAATCCAACATACAGTTCTAGATACAGCCCTGTTATTAGTTGAAGACAGCCAATCCAACATACAGTTCTAGATACAGCCCTGTCATTAGGTGAAGACAGCCAATCCAACATACAGTTCTAGATACAGCCCTGTCATTAGGTGAAGGCAGCCAATCCAACATAGAGTTCTAGATACAGCCCTGTCATTAGTTGAAGACAGCCAATCCAACATACAGTTCTAGATACAGCCCTGTCATTAGTTGAAGACAGCCAATCCAACATACAGTTCTAGATACAGCCCTGTTATTAGTTGAAGACAGCCAATCCAACATACAGTTCTAGATACAGCCCTGTCATTAGGTGAAGACAGCCAATCCAACATACAGTTCTAGATACAGCCCTGTCATTAGGTGAAGACAGCCAATCCAACATACAGTTCTAGATACAGCCCTGTCATTAGGTGAAGACAGCCAATCCAACATACAGTTCTAGATACAGCCCTGTCATTAGGTGAAGACAGCCAATCCAACATACAGTTCTAGATACAGCCCTGTCATTAGTTGAAGACAGCCAATCCAACATACAGTTCTAGATACAGCCCTGTTATTAGTTGAAGACAGCCAATCCAACATACAGTTCTAGATACAGCCCTGTCATTAGGTGAAGACAGCCAATCCAACATACAGTTCTAGATACAGCCCTGTCATTAGGTGAAGGCAGCCAATCCAACATACAGTTCTAGATACAGCCCTGTCATTAGTTGAAGACAGCCAATCCAACATACAGTTCTAGATACAGCCCTGTCATTAGTTGAAGACAGCCAATCCAACATACAGTTCTAGATACAGCCCTGTCATTAGTTGAAGACAGCCAATCCAACATACAGTTCTAGATACAGCCCTGTCATTAGTTGAAGACAGCCAATCCAACATACAGTTCTAGATACAGCCCTGTCATTAGTTGAAGACAGCCAATCCAACATACAGTTCTAGATACAGCCCTGTCATTAGTTGATAACAGCCAATCCAACATACAGTTCTAGATACAGCCCTGTCATTAGTTGAAGACAGCCAATCCAACATACAGTTCTAGATACAGCCCTGTCATTAGTTGAAGACAGCCAATCCAACATACAGTTCTAGATACAGCCCTGTTATTAGTTGAAGACAGCCAATCCAACATACAGTTCTAGATACAGCCCTGTCATTAGTTGAAGACAGCCAATCCAACATACAGTTCTAGATACAGCCCTGTTATTAGTTGAAGACAGCCAATCCAACATACAGTTCTAGATACAGCCCTGTCATTAGGTGAAGACAGCCAATCCAACATACAGTTCTAGATACAGCCCTGTCATTAGGTGAAGACAGCCAATCCAACATACAGTTCTAGATACAGCCCTGTCATTAGTTGAAGACAGCCAATCCAACATACAGTTCTAGATACAGCCCTGTCATTAGTTGAAGACAGCCAATCCAACATACAGTTCTAGATACAGCCCTGTCATTAGTTGAAGACAGCCAATCCAACATACAGTTCTAGATACAGCCCTGTTATTAGTTGAAGACAGCCAATCCAACATACAGTTCTAGATACAGCCCTGTCATTAGGTGAAGGCAGCCAATCCAACATACAGTTCTAGATACAGCCCTGTCATTAGTTGAAGACAGCCAATCCAACATACAGTTCTAGATACAGCCCTGTCATTAGTTGAAGACAGCCAATCCAACATGCAGTTCTAGATACAGCCCTGTCATTAGTTGAAGACAGCCAATCCAACATACAGTTCTAGATACAGCCCTGTCATTAGTTGAAGACAGCCAATCCAACATACAGTTCTAGATACAGCCCTGTCATTAGTTGAAGACAGCCAATCCAACATACAGTTCTAGATACAGCCCTGTCATTAGTTGAAGACAGCCAATACAACATACAGTTCTAGATACAGCCCTGTCATTAGTTGAAGACAGCCAATCCAACATACAGTTCTAGATACAGCCCTGTCATTAGTTGAAGACAGCCAATCCAACATACAGTTCTAGATACAGCCCTGTCATTAGTTGAAGACAGCCAATCCAACATACAGTTCTAGATACAGCCCTGTCATTAGGTGAAGACAGCCAATCCAACATACAGTTCTAGATACAGCCCTGTCATTAGGTGAAGACAGCCAATCCAACATACAGTTCTAGATACAGCCCTGTTATTAGTTGAAGACAGCCAATCCAACATACAGTTCTAGATACAGCCCTGTCATTAGTTGAAGACAGCCAATCCAACATACAGTTCTAGATACAGCCCTGTCATTAGTTGAAGACAGCCAATCCAACATACAGTTCTAGATACAGCCCTGTCATTAGGTGAAGACAGCCAATCCAACATACAGTTCTAGATACAGCCCTGTCATTAGGTGAAGACAGCCAATCCAACATACAGTTCTAGATACAGCCCTGTCATTAGGTGAAGACAGCCAATCCAACATACAGTTCTAGATACAGCCCTGTCATTAGGTGAAGACAGCCAATCCAACATACAGTTCTAGATACAGCCCTGTCATTAGGTGAAGACAGCCAATCCAACATACAGTTCTAGATACAGCCCTGTCATTAGTTGAAGACAGCCAATCCAACATGCAGTTCTAGATACAGCCTGTCATTGTTGAAGACAGCCAATCCAACATACAGTTCTAGATACAGCCCTGTTATTAGTTGAAGACAGCCAATCCAACATACAGTTCTAGATACAGCCCTGTCATTAGTTGAAGACAGCCAATCCAACATACAGTTCTAGATACAGCCCTGTCATTAGTTGAAGACAGCCAATCCAACATACAGTTCTAGATACAGCCCTGTCATTAGTTGAAGACAGCCAATCCAACATACAGTTCTAGATACAGCCCTGTCATTAGGTGAAGACAGCCAATCCAACATACAGTTCTAGATACAGCCCTGTCATTAGTGAAGACAGCCAATCCAACATACAGTTCTAGATACAGCCCTGTCATTAGTTGAAGACAGCCAATCCAACATACAGTTCTAGATACAGCCCTGTCATTAGTTGAAGACAGCCAATCCAACATACAGTTCTAGATACAGCCCTGTCATTAGTTGAAGACAGCCAATCCAACATACAGTTCTAGATACAGCCCTGTTATTAGTTGAAGACAGCCAATCCAACATACAGTTCTAGATACAGCCCTGTCATTAGGTGAAGACAGCCAATCCAACATACAGTTCTAGATACAGCCCTGTCATTAGGTGAAGACAGCCAATCCAACATACAGTTCTAGATACAGCCCTGTCATTAGGTGAAGACAGCCAATCCAACATACAGTTCTAGATACAGCCCTGTCATTAGGTGAAGACAGCCAATCCAACATACAGTTCTAGATACAGCCCTGTCATTAGTTGAAGACAGCCAATCCAACATACAGTTCTAGATACAGCCCTGTCATTAGGTGAAGACAGCCAATCCAACATACAGTTCTAGATACAGCCCTGTCATTAGGTGAAGACAGCCAATCCAACATACAGTTCTAGATACAGCCCTGTCATTAGGTGAAGACAGCCAATCCAACATACAGTTCTAGATACAGCCCTGTCATTAGGTGAAGACAGCCAATCCAACATACAGTTCTAGATACAGCCCTGTCATTAGTTGAAGACAGCCAATCCAACATACAGTTCTAGATACAGCCCTGTCATTAGTTGAAGACAGCCAATCCAACATACAGTTCTAGATACAGCCCTGTCATTAGGTGAAGACAGCCAATCCAACATACAGTTCTAGATACAGCCCTGTCATTAGTTGAAGACAGCCAATCCAACATACAGTTCTAGATACAGCCCTGTCATTAGTTGAAGACAGCCAATCCAACATACAGTTCTAGATACAGCCCTGTCATTAGTTGAAGACAGCCAATCCAACATACAGTTCTAGATACAGCCCTGTCATTAGTTGAAGACAGCCAATCCAACATACAGTTCTAGATACAGCCCTGTCATTAGTTGAAGACAGCCAATCCAACATACAGTTCTAGATACAGCCCTGTCATTAGTTGAAGACAGCCAATCCAACATACAGTTCTAGATACAGCCCTGTCATTAGTTGAAGACAGCCAATCCAACATACAGTTCTAGATACAGCCCTGTCATTAGTTGAAGACAGCCAATCCAACATACAGTTCTAGATACAGCCCTGTCATTAGGTGAAGACAGCCAATCCAACATACAGTTCTAGATACAGCCCTGTCATTAGGTGAAGACAGCCAATCCAACATACAGTTCTAGATACAGCCCTGTCATTAGTTGAAGACAGCCAATCCAACATACAGTTCTAGATACAGCCCTGTCATTAGTTGAAGACAGCCAATCCAACATACAGTTCTAGATACAGCCCTGTTATTAGTTGAAGACAGCCAATCCAACATACAGTTCTAGATACAGCCCTGTCATTAGGTGAAGACAGCCAATCCAACATACAGTTCTAGATACAGCCCTGTCATTAGGTGAAGACAGCCAATCCAACATACAGTTCTAGATACAGCCCTGTCATTAGGTGAAGGCAGCCAATCCAACATACAGTTCTAGATACAGCCCTGTCATTAGGTGAAGACAGCCAATCCAACATACAGTTCTAGATACAGCCCTGTCATTAGGTGAAGACAGCCAATCCAACATACAGTTCTAGATACAGCCCTGTCATTAGTTGAAGACAGCCAATCCAACATACAGTTCTAGATACAGCCCTGTCATTAGTTGAAGACAGCCAATCCAACATACAGTTCTAGATACAGCCCTGTTATTAGTTGAAGACAGCCAATCCAACATACAGTTCTAGATACAGCCCTGTTATTAGTTGAAGACAGCCAATCCAACATACAGTTCTAGATACAGCCCTGTCATTAGTTGAAGACAGCCAATCCAACATACAGTTCTAGATACAGCCCTGTCATTAGTTGAAGACAGCCAATCCAACATACAGTTCTAGATACAGCCCTGTCATTAGGTGAAGACAGCCAATCCAACATACAGTTCTAGATACAGCCCTGTCATTAGGTGAAGGCAGCCAATCCAACATACAGTTCTAGATACAGCCCTGTCATTAGTTGAAGACAGCCAATCCAACATACAGTTCTAGATACAGCCCTGTTATTAGTTGAAGACAGCCAATCCAACATACAGTTCTAGATACAGCCCTGTCATTAGTTGAAGACAGCCAATCCAACATACAGTTCTAGATACAGCCCTGTCATTAGTTGAAGACAGCCAATCCAACATACAGTTCTAGATACAGCCCTGTCATTAGGTGAAGACAGCCAATCCAACATACAGTTCTAGATACAGCCCTGTCATTAGGTGAAGACAGCCAATCCAACATACAGTTCTAGATACAGCCCTGTCATTAGGTGAAGACAGCCAATCCAACATACAGTTCTAGATACAGCCCTGTCATTAGGTGAAGACAGCCAATCCAACATACAGTTCTAGATACAGCCCTGTCATTAGTTGAAGACAGCCAATCCAACATACAGTTCTAGATACAGCCCTGTCATTAGGTGAAGACAGCCAATCCAACATACAGTTCTAGATACAGCCCTGTCATTAGGTGAAGACAGCCAATCCAACATACAGTTCTAGATACAGCCCTGTCATTAGGTGAAGACAGCCAATCCAACATACAGTTCTAGATACAGCCCTGTCATTAGGTGAAGACAGCCAATCCAACATACAGTTCTAGATACAGCCCTGTCATTAGTTGAAGACAGCCAATCCAACATACAGTTCTAGATACAGCCCTGTCATTAGTTGAAGACAGCCAATCCAACATACAGTTCTAGATACAGCCCTGTCATTAGGTGAAGACAGCCAATCCAACATACAGTTCTAGATACAGCCCTGTCATTAGTTGAAGACAGCCAATCCAACATACAGTTCTAGATACAGCCCTGTCATTAGTTGATAACAGCCAATCCAACATACAGTTCTAGATACAGCCCTGTCATTAGTTGAAGACAGCCAATCCAACATACAGTTCTAGATACAGCCCTGTTATTAGTTGAAGACAGCCAATCCAACATACAGTTCTAGATACAGCCCTGTCATTAGGTGAAGACAGCCAATCCAACATACAGTTCTAGATACAGCCCTGTCATTAGGTGAAGACAGCCAATCCAACATACAGTTCTAGATACAGCCCTGTCATTAGGTGAAGGCAGCCAATCCAACATACAGTTCTAGATACAGCCCTGTCATTAGGTGAAGACAGCCAATCCAACATACAGTTCTAGATACAGCCCTGTCATTAGGTGAAGACAGCCAATCCAACATACAGTTCTAGATACAGCCCTGTCATTAGTTGAAGACAGCCAATCCAACACGCAGTTCTAGATACAGCCCTGTCATTAGTTGAAGACAGCCAATCCAACATGCAGTTCTAGATACAGCCCTGTTATTAGTTGAAGACAGCCAATCCAACATACAGTTCTAGATACAGCCCTGTTATTAGTTGAAGACAGCCAATCCAACATACAGTTCTAGATACAGCCCTGTCATTAGTTGAAGACAGCCAATCCAACATACAGTTCTAGATACAGCCCTGTTATTAGTTGAAGACAGCCAATCCAACACAGTTCTAGATACAGCCCTGTCATTAGGTGAAGACAGCCAATCCAACATACAGTTCTAGATACAGCCCTGTCATTAGGTGAAGGCAGCCAATCCAACATACAGTTCTAGATACAGCCCTGTCATTAGTTGAAGACAGCCAATCCAACATACAGTTCTAGATACAGCCCTGTTATTAGTTGAAGACAGCCAATCCAACATACAGTTCTAGATACAGCCCTGTCATTAGTTGAAGACAGCCAATCCAACATACAGTTCTAGATACAGCCCTGTTATTAGTTGAAGACAGCCAATCCAACATACAGTTCTAGATACAGCCCTGTCATTAGGTGAAGACAGCCAATCCAACATACAGTTCTAGATACAGCCCTGTCATTAGGTGAAGACAGCCAATCCAACATACAGTTCTAGATACAGCCCTGTCATTAGGTGAAGACAGCCAATCCAACATACAGTTCTAGATACAGCCCTGTCATTAGGTGAAGACAGCCAATCCAACATACAGTTCTAGATACAGCCCTGTCATTAGTTGAAGACAGCCAATCCAACATACAGTTCTAGATACAGCCCTGTCATTAGGTGAAGACAGCCAATCCAACATACAGTTCTAGATACAGCCCTGTCATTAGGTGAAGACAGCCAATCCAACATACAGTTCTAGATACAGCCCTGTCATTAGGTGAAGACAGCCAATCCAACATACAGTTCTAGATACAGCCCTGTCATTAGGTGAAGACAGCCAATCCAACATACAGTTCTAGATACAGCCCTGTCATTAGTTGAAGACAGCCAATCCAACATACAGTTCTAGATACAGCCCTGTCATTAGTTGAAGACAGCCAATCCAACATACAGTTCTAGATACAGCCCTGTTATTAGTTGAAGACAGCCAATCCAACATACAGTTCTAGATACAGCCCTGTCATTAGTTGAAGACAGCCAATCCAACATACAGTTCTAGATACAGCCCTGTTATTAGTTGATAACAGCCAATCCAACATACAGTTCTAGATACAGCCCTGTCATTAGTTGATAACAGCCAATCCAACATACAGTTCTAGATACAGCCCTGTTATTAGTTGATAACAGCCAATCCAACATACAGTTCTAGATACAGCCCTGTCATTAGTTGATAACAGCCAATCCAACATACAGTTCTAGATACAGCCCTGTCATTAGGTGAAGGCAGCCAATCCAACATACAGTTCTAGATACAGCCCTGTCATTAGGTGAAGACAGCCAATCCAACATACAGTTCTAGATACAGCCCTGTCATTAGTTGAAGACAGCCAATCCAACATACAGTTCTAGATACAGCCCTGTCATTAGGTGAAGACAGCCAATCCAACATACAGTTCTAGATACAGCCCTGTCATTAGTTGAAGACAGCCAATCCAACATACAGTTCTAGATACAGCCCTGTCATTAGTTGAAGACAGCCAATCTAATCACTTCCTGAGATCTGTATTCAAATAAAATAGTTACCTTCCAACAAAGCATAGTTAAAACTATAGTCTTCCCAGGTCTGACACACACACACACACACACACACACACACACTTCACCCAGCATGACTTCAGGGGAAGGGAAGAACTAAAACCAGTAATTTGCCCACACATCATTTCACATAGTGATTATTCCTGTCCACTGTGCCATCTTATTTAAGCATTAAGACACCCAACAGTTTATACTGGAGCAGAACCCAGTATGATCATAACCCAGTATGATCATAACCCAGTATGATCATAACCCAGTATGATCATAACCCAGTATGATACTTTAAACATTAAGACACCCAACATAACCCAACAGGATACCATGTAGACAGGATACCATGTAGACAGGATACCATGTAGACAGGATACCATGTAGACAGAACATAACCCAGCAGGATACCATGTAGACAGGATACCATGTAGACAGGATACCATGTAGACAGAACATAACCCAGCAGGATACCATGTAGACAGGATAACATGTAGACAGGATACCATGTAGACAGGATACCATGTAGGCAGAACATAACCCAGCAGGATACCATGTAGACAGAACATAACCCAACAGGATACCATGTAGACAGAACATAACCCAGCAGGATACCATGTAGACAGAACATAACCCAGCAGGATACCATGTAGACAGGATACCATGTAGACAGAACATAACCCAACAGGATACCATGTAGACAGAACATAACCCAGCAGGATACCATGTAGACAGGATATCATGTAGACAGAACATAACCCAACAGGATACCATGTAGACAGGATATCATGTAGACAGATCATAACCCAAAAGGATACCATGTAGACAGGATACCATGTAGACAGAACATAACCCAAGAGGATACCATGTAGACATGATACCATGTAGACAGGATACCATGTAGACAGATCATAACCCAAAAGGATACCATGTAGACAGGATACCATGTAGACAGGATACCATGTAGGCAGAACATAACCCAGCAGGATACCATGTAGACAGGATAACATGTAGACAGGATACCATGTAGACAGGATACCATGTAGGCAGAACATAACCCAGCAGGATACCATGTAGACAGAACATAACCCAACAGGATACCATGTAGACAGAACATAACCCAGCAGGATACCATGTAGACAGAACATAACCCAGCAGGATACCATGTAGACAGAACATAACCCAACAGGATACCATGGAGACAGGATACCATGTAGACAGAACATAACCCAACAGGATACCATGTAGACAGAACATAACCCAGCAGGATACCATGTAGACAGGATACCACGTAGACAGGATACCATGTAGACAGAACATAACCCGACAGGATACCATGTAGACAGATCATAACCCAAAAGGATACCATGTAGACAGGATACCATGTAGACAGAACATAACCCAAGAGGATACCATGTAGACATGATACCATGTAGACAGGATACCATGTAGACAGAACATAACCCAAGAGGATACCATGTAGACATGATACCATGTAGACAGGATACCATGTAGACAGATCATAACCCAAAAGGATACCATGTAGACAGGATACCATGTAGACAGAACATAACCTGACAGGATACCATGTAGACAGGATACCACGTAGACAGATCATAACCCGACAGGATACCATGTAGACAGGATACCATGTAGACAGATCATAACCCGACAGGATACCATGTAGACAGGATACCATGTAGACAGATCATAACCCGACAGGATACCACGAAGACAGGATACTACGTAGACAGATCATAACCCGACAGGATACCACGAAGACAGGATACCACGTAGACAGATCATAACCCGACAGGATACCATGTAGACAGAACATAACCTGGCAGGATTTCAATATAACTGTGGAACAATGAGAGAAATTGTGTTCAGGACCGGTTTACATGACATATTATTGGTATTTAGCACACGCACACTCAGACACACACACACACACTCAGACACACACACACACACTCAGACACACACACACACACTCACCAACCTTTAGCTTTACAGTGTGTTGGATGGTAGAGGTGGCAGGGATTACTCAATAACTATTAATACCCCCTATTTCCATAATGGTTATTAGCCTAGCTGGCCTCACCGTTGTGGAATCAGCCCTGCTGACGCGTGTCATGCCTCGTCTGTTTATTGTATGTTAAGCCTAGCGGTGCGTGGAGATGGGACCTCTGATAACATAATATTAGCAGTTTGCCTGTGGCAGGATGGTAGGTGATTGTTCCTGTTAAACACTCCAGGCAGAGTCATAGAAACAATGTACATTGAACCATCACGCTCACACACACACACACACACTCTCTCTCTTCCCCCACTCCCTCTATCTCTCTCTCTCTCTTTCTCTCCCTCTCTCTCTCCCCCTCTCTCTCCCCCTCTCTCTCTCTCCTCCCTCCCCTATCTCTCTCTCCCTATCCATCTCTCTCCCTATCTCTCTCTCTCCCTATCTCTCTCTCTCCCTATCTCTTTCTCCCTCCCTCCCTATCTCTCTCTCTCCCTATCTCTTTCTCCCTCCCTATCTCTCTCTCTCTCTCTCTCTCTCTCTCTCTCTCTCTCTCTCTCTCTCTCTCTCCTCCCTCTCTCTCTCTCTATCTATCTCTCTCTCTCTCTCTCTCTCTCTCTCTCTCTCTCTCTCTCTCTCTCTCTCCCTCTCCCCCTTCTCTCTCCCCATCTCTCTCTTCCCATCTCTCTCTCTCCCTCTCTCTCTCTCTATCTCTCTCTCTCTCCCTCTCTCTCTCTCTCTCTCTCCCTCCCTCTCTCTCTCTCTATCTATCTCTCTCTCTCTCTCTCTCTCTCTGGAGGGAGGTAGTAGTGTGAACTCCTCTCTCTCTCTCTAACCCCCTCTCTCTCTCTCCTCCCTCCCCTATCTCTCTCTCCCTATCCATCTCTCTCCCTATCTCTCTCTCTCCCTATCTCTCTCTCTCCCTATCTAGTAGTCTTTCTCCCTCCCTCCCTATCTCTCTCTCTCCCTATCTCTTTCTCCCTCCCTATCTCTCTCTCTCTCCCTCTCTCTCCCTCCCTCTCTCTCTATCTATCTATCTCTCTCTCTCTCTCTCTCTCTCCCTCTCCCTCTCCCCCTTCTCTCTCCCCATCTCTCTCTTCCCATCTCGCTCTCTCTGTATCTAGATCTACACGACTGATCAGAGTGTGTGTAAAAGAGGCTGGAGGGAGGTAGTAGTGTGAACCCAGTACAGTAGTAACTGGAGGTAGTAGTGTGAACCCAGTACAGTAGTAACTGGAGGGAACCCAGTACAGTAGTAACTGGAGGGAACCCAGTACAGTAGTAACTGGAGGTAGTAGTGTGAACCCAGTACAGTAGTAACTGGAGGGAACCCAGTACATTAGTAACTGGAGGGAGGTAGCAGTGTGAACCCAGTACAGTAGTAACTGGTGTGAACCCAGTACAGTAGTAACTGGAGGGAACCCAGTACAGTAGTAACTGGAGGGAACCCAGTACAGTAGTAACTGGAGGGAACCCAGTACAGTAGTAACTGGAGGGAGGTAGTAGTGTGAACCCAGTACAGTAGTAACTGGAGGGAGGTAGTAGTGTGAACCCAGTACAGTAGTAACTGGAGGGAGGTAGTAGTGTGAACCCAGTACAGTAGTAACTGGAGGGAACCCAGTACAGTAGTAACTGGAGGGAGGTAGTAGTGTGAACCCAGTACAGTAGTAACTGGAGGGAACCCAGTACAGTAGTAACTGGAGGGAACCCAGTACAGTAGTAACTACATGTCTGAAGAACACAGCACTGAGCCGCTTCTATTGCTTCTCTGAATGCTCAAGGCAGGTGGCCATGTCTGACGGGGGCCATTCTGGCGTCCCCACGGGCCACAGTAGCCTGCCAGCACGGGGAAGATTGATGAAACTGTGGCAGCATGAGGGTCCCTGGGGTCTGCAGGGGACGATCTCAGGGTGATCTAGGAGGTGAGGCTCTGTTGGGCTCCAAGCAGCCAGAACTAATGCAAGGTCCTGGGGGTGGAGAATGGGAGAAAGGAGGGAGAACGACCCTGTGGCCAGTAGGAACACCGAAGGAGCGCGAACACCCAGATAGGGGCATTATGTCTCAGTCCACAGGGCTCTGGTCAATAGGAGTAACATTTGGGATGCAACCCTAGAACAGATGTCCTCCCATCTCAGGTGTCCTCCCATCTCAGGTGTCCTCCCATCTCAGGTGTCCTCCCATCTCAGTTGTCCTCCCATCTCAGGTGTCCTCCCATCTCAGGTGTCCTCCCATCTCAGGTGTCCTCCCATCTCAGGTGTCCTCCCATCTCAGATGTCCTCCCATCTCAGGTGTCCTCCCATCTCAGGTGTCCTCCCATCTCAGTTGTCCTCCCATCTCAGGTGTCCTCCCATCTCAGGTGTCCTCCCATCTCAGGTGTCCTCCCATCTCAGTTGTCCTCCCATCTCAGGTGTCCTCCCATCTCAGGTGTCCTCCCATCTCAGTTGTCCTCCCATCTCAGGTGTCCTCCCATCTCAGGTGTCCTCCCATCTCAGGTGTCCTCCCATCAGTCCTCTCCTGTCCTCTCATGTCCTCTACTTTCCTGTCAAACTGATCTGAACCCCAGTCCTTCATATCTGCAGCCTCTCACAGAATCAGTCCTCTCTCTCTCCACCACCACCGGTGCTACGGCGACTAGTCTTCTGTCTGTACATGACCCTGAGAATGCTGGGTATATCTCAACACAGGAAGTTGTCACACACACACTCAGACACACACACTCAGACACAAACACACTCACACACACTCAGACACACACACACACTCAGACACACACACAGACACACACACAGACACACACACACTCAGACACACACACACACTCAGACACACACACACTCACACACACACACACTCAGACACACACACGCTCAGACACACACACACTCAGACACACACACACACACACACACACACACTCAGACACACACACGCTCACACACACACACACTCAGACACACACACACAGACACACACACACACACTCAGACACACACACTCAGACACAAACACACTCACACACACTCAGACACACACACACACACTCAGACACACACACAGACACACACACAGACACACACACACTCAGACACACACACACACTCAGACACACACACACTCAGACACACACACGCTCAGACACACACACACTCAGACACACACACACACACAGACACACACACACACAGACAGACAAACACACTCAGACACACACACTCAGACACACACACTCAGACACACACACTCAGACACACACACAGACACACACACACACTCAGACACACACACTCAGACACACACGTACTTCCTTTCCAGTGCAGGGAGTGATAACAGGAGATAATTAATACAGTATGGCTGCTTTGTGGTCGCACAT
>NW_024609790.1:497500-502500 GCF_018296145.1 Oncorhynchus tshawytscha
CTGACTGGCTCCCTCCTTCACCCTGACTCTAATACAGACCAGGCTGGCTGGCTCCCTCCTTCACCCTGACTCTAATAAAGACCAGGCTGGCTCCCTCCTTCACCCTGACTCTAACACAGACCAGTCTGGCTGGCTCCCTCCTTCACCCTGACTCTAATACAGACCAGGCTGGCTGGCTCCCTCATTCACCCTGACACTAATACAGACCAGGCTGGCTCCCTCCTTCACCCTGACTCTAATATAGACCAGGCTGGCTGGCTCCCTCCTTCACCCTGACTCTAATACAGACCAGGCTTGCTGGCTCCCTCATTCACCCTGACACTAATACAGACCAGGCTGGCTGACTCCCTACCTCCCCTGACTCTAACACAGACCAGGCTGGCTGGCTCCCTCCTTCACCCTGACTCTAATACAGACCAGGCTGGCTGGCTCCCTCCTTCACCCTGACTCTAATACAGACCAGGCTGGCTGGCTCCTGCCTTCACCCTGACTCTAATACAGACCAGTCTGGCTGGCTCCCTCCTTCACCCTGACTCTAATACAGACCAGTCTGGCTGGCTCCCTCCTTCACCCTGACTAACACAGACCAGTCTGGCTGGCTTCCTCCTTCACCCTGACTCTAACACAGACCAGGCTGGCTGGCTCCCTCCTTCACCCTGACACTAATACAGACCAGTCTGGCTGGCTCCCTCCTTCACCCTGACACTAACACAGACCAGTCTGGCTGGCAACCTCCTTCACCCTGACTCTAATACAGACCAGGCTGGCTGGCTCCCTCCTTCACCCTGACTCTAACACAGACCAGGCTGGCTGGCTCCCTCCTTCACCCTGACACTAATAAAGACCAGGCTGGCTCCCTCCTTCACCCTGACTCTAACACAGACCAGGCTGGCTCCCTCCTTCACCCTGACTCTAACACAGACCAGGCTGGCTCCCTCCTTCACCCTGACTCTAACACAGACCAGGCTGGCTCCCTCCTTCACCCTGACTCTAATACAGACCAGTCTGGCTGGCTCCCTCCTTCACCCTGACTCTAATACAGACCAGGCTGGCTGGCTCCTGCCTTCACCCTGACTCTAACACAGACCAGGCTGGCTCCCTCCTTCACCTTGACTCTAATACCGACCAGGCTAGCTGGCTCCCTCCTTCACCCTGACTCTAATACAGACCAGGCTGACTGGCTCCCTCCTTCACCCTGACTCTAATACAGACCAGGCTGGCTGGCTCCCTCCTTCACCCTGACTCTAATAAAGACCAGGCTGGCTCCCTCCTTCACCCTGACTCTAACACAGACCAGTCTGGCTGGCTCCCTCCTTCACCCTGACTCTAATACAGACCAGGCTGGCTGGCTCCCTCATTCACCCTGACACTAATACAGACCAGGCTGGCTCCCTCCTTCACCCTGACTCTAATATACACCAGGCTGGCTGGCTCCCTCCTTCACCCTGACTCTAATACAGACCAGGCTTGCTGGCTCCCTCATTCACCCTGACACTAATACAGACCAGGCTGGCTGACTCCCTACCTCCCCTGACTCTAACACAGACCAGGCTGGCTGGCTCCCTCCTTCACCCTGACTCTAATACAGACCAGACTGGCTGGCTCCCTCCTTCACCCTGACTCTAATACAGACCAGGCTGGCTGGCTCCCTCCTTCACCCTGACTCTAATACAGACCAGGCTGGCTGGCTCCTGCCTTCACCCTGACTCTAATACAGACCAGTCTGGCTGGCTCCCTCCTTCACCCTGACTCTAATACAGACCAGTCTGGCTGGCTCCCTCCTTCACCCTGACTAACACAGACCAGTCTGGCTGGCTTCCTCCTTCACCCTGACTCTAACACAGACCAGGCTGGCTGGCTCCCTCCTTCACCCTGACACTAATACAGACCAGTCTGGCTGGCTCCCTCCTTCACCCTGACACTAATACAGACCAGTCTGGCTGGCTCCCTCCTTCACCCTGACACTAATACAGACCAGTCTGGCTGGCTCCTGCCTTCACCCTGACTCTAATACAGACCAGTCTGGCTGGCTCCCTCCTTCACCCTGACTCTAATACAGACCAGTCTGGCTGGCTCCCTCCTTCACCCTGACTCTAACACAGACCAGTCTGGCTGGCTTCCTCCTTCACCCTGACACTAATACAGACCAGTCTGGCTGGCTTCCTCCTTCACCCTGACACTAATACAGACCAGTCTGGCTGGCTTCCTCCTTCACCCTGACACTAATACAGAGCAGGCTGGCTCACTTTAAAGATTGAATCCACAGGAGGGAAAACAGCGCCACTGTCCCCACAGCCATTGTTATTGTTTTGGTTTTGTTGACAAAGCAGAGCTGTTTTGTTGTGCATCAAGGGAAAAAAACGATATATGCTGCTTTTCAATCATGCTTGCAGTGTTGTCTGAGGGAAAAACAGTGATGTCTGAGGGAAAAACAGTGATGTCTGAGGGAAAAACAGTGTTGTCTGAGGGAAAAACACCTGTCCCTCTTCTACTTCTGTCTCAGAATCATTGCACTTATTTCTGTCTCACCTACAATTAATAATAATAATAATAATAATAGCAAACTACTGTCTCCGTTTTCTTAAACTGGGTTTGAATGTAGCGATTTAGAGGTGCTGTTCAGTCTCCATTTTGTTAATTTAGTTACTCAGACTGTCAATGTAGGCATCCGTCCATTTCCTGGTTTGCTTGGTCCTGGGTGTGGCTATGTTTTAGTGGGGGTGGTTAGTCTATAGCATTAGAACTCTGTGTCTGTGTGTGAGCCATGCTCCGCTCTGAGAACATGATGTTAACAGATAGGAGTTTGAGTTGAGGAGAGCTGTGGCTGAACTAATGAAACAGCGAACATGAGCCACTCACATAGACATGGCTGGTGTATTTGAAATTCTGACAGTTTTCACAATGAGGGAGTTGAGAGAGAGGAGATGGAGATGGAGAGAGAGGTTGAGAGAGAGAGAGAGAGAGAGAGAGATGGGGGAGAGAGTTGCTCATAGCAGTTATCAACAGTGGTGGCTGGTGGCACTTTAAAACCCCTAGTCCAGGGGTATTCAACTCTGACCTTACGAGGTCCGGAGCCTGCTGTTTTTCTGTTCTACCTGATCATTAAATTGCACACACCTGATGTTCCCAGGTTTAAATCAGTCCCTAATTAGAGGGGAACAACGAAACAAAGCAGTGGAACTGGCATCGAGGTCCAGATTTGATTTTAATGGCCCGAGAGTCTAAGGGCGCAGGGCTGGGTGTAACGGTTCTCTATGGTCAGGGTGTGACGCTGGGTTTCTACTAAGCTAACACATGGAATTGTTTTTAGGTCATACCGAGGATCATTTAGCTATTTCATATATAAATGCAAATATTTGATGAAACATTGAAACAATGGCCTTACTGTCCATAGAAAGGCCATGAATAAAAAAATTCAAAACAAGATTTTTAATGTATTTTTTATATACAGTTGAAGTAGGAAGTTTACATACACCTTCAGCCAAATACATTTAAACTCAGTTTTTCACCATTCCTGACTTTTTAATCCTAGTAAAACATCCCTGTCTTAGGTCAGTTAGGATCACCACTTTATTTTAAGATTGTGAAATGTCAGAATAATAGAAGAGAGAATTATTTATTACAGCTTTTTGTTGTTTCATCACAGTCCCAGTGGGTCAGTTTACAGACACTCAGTTAGTATTTGGTAATATTGCCTTTAAATTGTTTAACTTGGGTCAAACTGTTTGGGTAGCCAACAATAAGTTGGGTTGGGTTAGTAGGCCTCCTTGCTCACACACATTTTTTCAGTTCTGCCCAGATATTTTTTATAGGATTGAGGTCAGGGCTTTGTGATGGCCACTTCAATACCTTGACTTTGTTGTCCTTAAGCCATTTTGCCACAACTTTGGAAGTATGCTTGGGATCATTGTCCATTTGGAAGACCCATTTGCGATCAAGCTTTAACTTCCTGACTGATGTCTTGAGATGTTGCTTCAATATATCCACATAATTTTCATGCCTCATGATGCCATCTATTTTGTGAAGCGCACCAGTCCCTCCTGCAGCAAAGCACACCCACAACATGATGCTGCCACCCCCGTGCTTCACGGTTGGGATGGTGTTCTTCGGCTTGCAAGCCTCCCCCTTTTTCCTCCAAACATGACGATGATCATTATGGCCAAACAGTTATATTTTTGTTTCATCAGACCAGAGGACATTTCTCCAAAACGTACGATCTTTTTCCCCTTGTGCAGTTGCAAACAGCAGTCTGGCTTTTTTACGTCGGTTTTGGAGCAGTGGCTTCTTCCTTGCTGAGTGGCGTTTCAGGTTATGTCGATATAGGACTAGATTTACTGTGGATATAGATACTTTTGTACCTGTTTCCTCCAGCATCTTCACAAGGTCCTTTGCTGTTGTTCCCAGATTGATTTGCATTTTTCGTAACAAAGTACATTCATCTCTAGGAGACAGAACACGTCTCCTTTCTGAGTGGTATGACGGCTGTGTGGTCCCATTGTGTTTATACTTCCGTACTATTGTTTGTACAGATGAACGTGGTACCTTCAGGCATTTGGAAATTGCTCCCAAGGATGAACCAGACTTGTGGAGGTCTACAATTTCTTTTCTGAGGTCTTGGCTAATTTTTAAAAGATTTTCTCATGATGTCAAGCAAAGAGGCACTGAGTTTGAAGGTAGACCTTGAAATATATCCACAAGTACATCTCCAATTGACTCAAATTATGTCAATTAGCCTCTCAGAAGCTTCTAAAGCCATGGCATCATTTTCTGGAATTCTCCCAGCTGTTTAAAGGCACAGTCAACTTAGTGTATTTAAACATCTGACCCACTGGAATTGTGATACAGTGAATTATAAGTGAAATAATCTGTCTGTAAACAATAGTTGGAAACATTTCTTGTGTCATGCACAAAGTAGATGTCCTGACCGACTTGCCAAAACTACAGTTTGTTAACAAGACATTTGTGGAGTGGTTGAAAAACGAGTTTCAATGACTCCAACC
>NW_024609790.1:507500-519374 GCF_018296145.1 Oncorhynchus tshawytscha
GGGAGAACAGGAGAAGAGAGAGAGAGATCGCCAATACATGAACCCCCTGCTTGGCTCCCTCAGGGCTGAGTGTGTGTTCATGGGGAGAACAGGGGAGAAGAGAGAGACACGAGGCTCCAGCGCTGGTCGGTCGGACACCATGCCAAGCTTCCCGCGAGGCCATGATTATGACATCATGAGGAAAGCTAAAGAAAGGTTGTGATTATGACATCATGAGGAAAGTTATAGGAAGGCCAACTCTGACACTTCTCCCACTTCTGCTCTCTCCTTTCCCCTGCTCTCCTCTCCTCTCTCCTTTCCCCTGCTCTCCCCTCCTCTCTCCTTTCCCCTGCTCTCCCCTCCTCTCTCCTTTCCCCCCTCTTCTCCCATCCTCTCCCATCCTCTCTCCTTTCCCCTGCTCTGCTCTCCCATCCTCTCCCTCCTCCTCTCCTTTCCCCTCCTCCCCCTCCTTTCCCCTGCTCTCCCCTCCGATCTCCCCTCCCCCTCCTCTCCCCACCTCTGTCCTCTTCTCCTCCTCTCCCTCCTTTCTCCTCCCCCCCCTTTCCTCTAATAGTGAGGAAAGTGTTACAGCCTCCTTGCCCTTGAGCTGGCCACACACACATACACACACACACACACACACACCACATCTCTGAGGCACTGGAGGAATTCAAGAGCTCTTAAAAATAATTGAATAATTCCATTAAGTCCCTCTGTCTCCTCGCTTGTTTTGTACCTTTAGCTGGTTACTAGTGAGGTGGTAGTTACCCTGCTAAGACCAGGCTGAAGTGCTAGTTACCCTGCTAAGACCAGGCTGAAGTGCTAGTTATCCTGCTAAGACCAGGCTGAAGTGCTAGTTACCCTGCTAAGACCAGGCTGAAGTGCTAGTTACCCTGCTAAGACCAGGCTGAAGTGCTAGTTACCCTGCTAAGACCAGGCTGAAGTGCTAGTTACCCTGCTAAGACCAGGCTGAAGTGCTAGTTACCCTGCTAAGACCAGGCTGAGGTGCTAGTTATCCTGCTAAGACCAGGTTGAAGTGCTAGTTACCCTGCTAAGACCAGGCTGAGGTGGGAGTTACCCTGCTAAAACCAGGCTGAGGTGGGAGTTACCCTGCTAAGGCCAGGCTGAGGTGCTAGTTACCCTGCTAAGGCCAGGCTGAGGTGGGAGTTACCCTGCTAAGACCAGGCTGGGGTGGGAGTTACCCTGCTAAGACCAGGCTGAGGTGCTAGTTACCCTGCTAAGACCAGGCTGAGGTGGGAGTTACCCTGCTAAGACCAGGCTAAGGTGCTAGTTACCCTGCTAAGACCAGGCTGAGGTGGAAGTTACCCTGCCAACTAGTTAGTTGAGGACAGGGTCACATAGAAACAGACTGGTACTCAGGCTAGGAGCTAGACTGTGTATCCTCCACTAGACTGTGTATCCTCTACTAGACTGTGTATCCTCTACTAGACTGTGTATCCTCTACTAGACTGTGTATCCTCCACTAGACTGTGTATCCTCTACTAGACTGTGTATCCTCTACTAGACTGTGTATCCTCTACTAGACTGTGTATCCTCTACTAGACTGTGTATCCTCCACTAGACTGTGTATCCTCTACTAGACTGTGTATCCTCTACTAGACTGTGTATCCTCTACTAGACTGTGTATCCTCTACTAGACTGTGTATCCTCTACTAGACTGTGTATCCTCCTACTAGACTGTGTATCCTCTACTAGACTGTGTATCCTCTACTAGACTGTGTATCCTCTACTAGACTGTGTATCCTCTACTAGACTGTGTATCCTCTACTAGACTGTGTATCCTCTACTAGACTGTGTATCCTCTACTAGACTGTGTATCCTCCTCTACTAGCTAATTCAATACAACTCCAGAAACTGCTCTAATTCTCCAGTACCTAACCAATCGCCTCATTAATTGATGAAGATGATAAGAATAATTAGGAAGGGATTGAGCGAGGAAGGAGGGACTAGGGTTCTGCTGCAGTGTGTGTGTGTGTGTGTGTGTGTGTGTGTGTGTGTGTGTGTGTGTGTGTGTGTGTGTGTGTGTGTGTGTGTGTGTGTGTGTGTGTGTGTGTGTGTGTGTGTGTGTGTGTGTGTGTGTGTGTGTGTGTGCGTGTGTGTGATGAGTGCCTGCTGTAAAGTGCAGATTTAAAGCCTTTCTGCAGCAGTGTGTATGGAGAGTGTTCCAGATTTGAGGGGTGGGAGAGAGTGCCACAGAGTGCCCTCTATGAAGTGCACAGGAAACCATCAACACGAACACACTCAGGATCTGAAAGAGTAGGAATAAAGTCACACACATACACACACACATACACACAGCATGTCACGCCTCACTATCAGCAGTTGAAAAAGAGCCAAATAACGTTTTAAATTCACTCTGAAATCACATGGCTAGCACTCTCTACCCCCTTCTGGAACAATAGTCTAACCCCCCTCTCCCTTCTGGAACAGTAGTCTAATGTCTCTACCCCCCTTCTGGAACAGTAGTCTACCCCCTTCTGGAACAGTAGTCTAACCCCCCTCCCCTTCTGGAACAGTAGTCCCCCCCCTCCCTTCTGGAACAGTAGTCTAATGTCTCTCCCTCCCCCTTCTGGAACAGTAGTCTAATGTCCCTCCTCCTTCTGGAACAGTAGTCTAATGTCTCTCCTCCTTCTGGAACAGTAGTCTAATGTCTCTCCCTCCACCTTCTGGAACAGTAGTCTAATGTCTCTCCCCCCCCTTCTGGAACAGTAGTTTAACCCCCCTCTCCCTTCTGGAACAGTAGTCTAATGTCTCTACCCCCCCCTTCTGGAACAGTAGTCTAACCCCTCTCCCTTCTGGAACAGTAGTCTAATGTCTCTCCCCCCCTTCTGGAACAGTAGTCTAATGTCCCCCTCCCCTTCTGGAACAGTAGTCTAATGTCTCTACCCCCCCCCCTTCTGGAACAGTAGTCTATGTCTAGTCCCCCTTCTGGAACAGTAGTCTAATGTCTCTCCCCCCTTCTGGAACAGTAGTCTAATGTCTCCCCCTCCTTCTGGAACAGTAGTCTACCCCTCCCCTTCTGGAACAGTAGTCTAATGTCTCTACCCCCCTTCTGGAACAGTAGTCTAATGTCTCCCCCCCCTTCTGGAACAGTAGTCTAATGAACCCCCCTCCCCTTCTGGAACAGTAGTCTAATGTCTCCCCCCTCCCCTTCTGGAACAGTAGTCTAATGTCTCTCCTCCTTCTGGAACAGTAGTCTAATGTCTCTCCCTCCTTCTGGAACAGTAGTCTAATGTCTCTCCCTCCTTCTGGAACAGTAGTCTAATGTCTCTCCCTCCTTCTGGAACAGTAGTCTAATGTCTCTCCCTCCTTCTGGAACAGTAGTCTAATGTCTCTCCCTCCTTCTGGAACAGTAGTCTAATGTCTCTCCCTCCTTCTGGAACAGTAGTCTAATGTCTCTCCCTCCTTCTGGAACAGTAGTCTAATGTCTCTCCTCCTTCTGGAACAGTAGTCTAATGTCTCTCCCCCTCCTTCTGGAACAGTAGTCTAATGTCTCTCCTCCTTCTGGAACAGTAGTCTAATGTCTCTCCTCCTTCTGGAACAGTAGTCTAATGTCTCTCCCCTCCTCCTTCTGGAACAGTAGTCTAATGTCTCTCCCTCCTTCTGGAACAGTAGTCTAATGTCTCTCCTCCTTCTGGAACAGTAGTCTAATGTCTCTCCTCCTTCTGGAACAGTAGTCTAATGTCTCTCCCTCCCCCTTCTGGAACAGTAGTCTAATGTCTCTCCCTCCTTCTGGAACAGTAGTCTAATGTCTCTCTCCTCCTTCTGGAACAGTAGTCTAATGTCTCTCCTCCTTCTGGAACAGTAGTCTAATGTCTCTCCTCCTTCTGGAACAGTAGTCTAATGTCTCTCCTCCTTCTGGAACAGTAGTCTAATGTCTCTCCTCCTTCTGGAACAGTAGTCTAATGTCTCTCCTCCTTCTGGAACAGTAGTCTAATGTCTCTCCTCCTTCTGGAACAGTAGTCTAATGTCTCTCCTCCTTCTGGAACAGTAGTCTAATGTCTCTCCTCCTTCTGGAACAGTAGTCTAATGTCTCTCCTCCTTCTGGAACAGTAGTCTAATGTCTCTCCCTCCTCCTTCTGGAACAGTAGTCTAATGTCTCTCCTCCTTCTGGAACAGTAGTCTAATGTCTCTCCTCCTTCTGGAACAGTAGTCTAATGTCTCTCCCTCCTTCTGGAACAGTAGTCTAATGTCTCTCCTCCTTCTGGAACAGTAGTCTAATGTCTCTCTCCTCCTTCTGGAACAGTAGTCTAATGTCTCTCTCCTCCTTCTGGAACAGTAGTCTAATGTCTCTCCTCCTTCTGGAACAGTAGTCTAATGTCTCTCCTCCTTCTGGAACAGTAGTCTAATGTCTCTCCTCCTTCTGGAACAGTAGTCTAATGTCTCTCTCCTCCTTCTGGAACAGTAGTCTAATGTCTCTCCCTCCTTCTGGAACAGTAGTCTAATGTCTCTCCTCCTTCTGGAACAGTAGTCTAATGTCTCCTCCTTCTGGAACAGTAGTCTAATGTCTCTCCTCCTTCTGGAACAGTAGTCTAATGTCTCTCCTCCTTCTGGAACAGTAGTCTAATGTCTCTCCCTCCTCCTTCTGGATCAGTAGTCTAATGTCTCTCCTCCTTCTGGAACAGTAGTCTAATGTCTCTCCTCCTTCTGGATCAGTAGTCTAATGTCTCTCCTCCTTCTGGAACAGTAGTCTAATGTCTCTCCTCCTTCTGGAACAGTAGTCTAATGTCTCTCCTCCTTCTGGAACAGTAGTCTAATGTCTCTCCTCCTTCTGGAACAGTAGTCTAATGTCTCTCCCTCCTTCTGGAACAGTAGTCTAATGTCTCTCCTCCTTCTGGAACAGTAGTCTAATGTCTCTCCTCCTTCTGGAACAGTAGTCTAATGTCTCTCCTCCTTCTGGAACAGTAGTCTAATGTCTCTCCTCCTTCTGGAACAGTAGTCTAATGTCTCTCCTCCTTCTGGAACAGTAGTATAATGTCTCTCCTCCTTCTGGAACAGTAGTCTAATGTCTCTCCTCCTTCTGGAACAGTAGTCTAATGTCTCTCCCTCCTTCTGGAACAGTAGTCTAATGACTCTCCTCCTTCTGGAACAGTAGTCTAATGTCTCTCCCCCTTCTGGAACAGTAGTCTAATGTCTCTCCCTCCTTCTGGAACAGTAGTCTAATGACTCTCCTCCTTCTGGAACAGTAGTCTAATGTCTCTCCCCCTTCTGGAACAGTAGTCTAATGTCTCTCCCTCCTTCTGGAACAGTAGTCTAATGTCTCTCCTCCTTCTGGAACAGTAGTCTAATGTCTCTCCTCCTTCTGGAACAGTAGTCTAATGTCTCTCCTCCTTCTGGAACAGTAGTCTAATGTCTCTCCCTCCTTCTGGAACAGTAGTCTAATGTCTCTCCCTCCTTCTGGAACAGTAGTCTAATGTCTCTCCCTCCTTCTGGAACAGTAGTCTAATGTCTCTCCTCCTTCTGGAACAGTAGTCTAATGTCTCTCCCTCCTTCTGGAACAGTAGTCTAATGTCTCTCCTCCTTCTGGAACAGTAGTCTAATGTCTCTCCCTCCTTCTGGAACAGTAGTCTAATGTCTCTCCCTCCTTCTGGAACAGTAGTCTAATGTCTCTCCTCCTTCTGGAACAGTAGTCTAATGTCTCTCTCCTCCTTCTGGAACAGTAGTCTAATGTCTCTCCTCCTTCTGGAACAGTAGTCTAATGTCTCTCCTCCTTCTGGAACAGTAGTCTAATGTCTCTCCTCCTTCTGGAACAGTAGTCTAATGTCTCTCCTCCTTCTGGAACAGTAGTCTAATGTCTCTCCTCCTTCTGGAACAGTAGTCTAATGTCTCTCCTCCTTCTGGAACAGTAGTCTAATGTCTCTCCTCCTTCTGGAACAGTAGTCTAATGTCTCTCCTCCTTCTGGAACAGTAGTCTAATGTCTCTCCTCCTTCTGGAACAGTAGTCTAATGTCTCTCCTCCTTCTGGAACAGTAGTCTAATGTCTCTCCTCCTTCTGGAACAGTAGTCTAATGTCTCTCCTCCTTCTGGAACAGTAGTCTAATGTCTCTCCTCCTTCTGGAACAGTAGTCTAATGTCTCTCCTCCTTCTGGAACAGTAGTCTAATGTCTCTCCTCCTTCTGGAACAGTAGTCTAATGTCTCTCCTCCTTCTGGAACAGTAGTCTAATGTCTCTCCCTCCTTCTGGAACAGTAGTCTAATGTCTCTCCTCCTTCTGGAACAGTAGTCTAATGTCTCTCCTCCTTCTGGAACAGTAGTCTAATGTCTCTCCTCCTTCTGGAACAGTAGTCTAATGTCTCTCCTCCTTCTGGAACAGTAGTCTAATGTCTCTCCTCCTTCTGGAACAGTAGTCTAATGTCTCTCCTCCTTCTGGAACAGTAGTCTAATGTCTCTCCTCCTTCTGGAACAGTAGTCTAATGTCTCTCCTCCTTCTGGAACAGTAGTCTAATGTCTCTCCTCCTTCTGGAACAGTAGTCTAATGTCTCTCCTCCTTCTGGAACAGTAGTCTAATGTCTTCTGGAACAGTAGTCTAATGTCTCTCCTCCTTCTGGAACAGTAGTCTAATGTCTCTCCTCCTTCTGGAACAGTAGTCTAATGTCTCTCCTCCTTCTGGAACAGTAGTCTAATGTCTCTCCTCCTTCTGGAACAGTAGTCTAATGTCTCTCCTCCTTCTGGAACAGTAGTCTAATGTCTCTCCTCCTTCTGGAACAGTAGTCTAATGTCTCTCCTCCTTCTGGAACAGTAGTCTAATGTCTCTCCTCCTTCTGGAACAGTAGTCTAATGTCTCTCCTCCTTCTGGAACAGTAGTCTAATGTCTCTCCTCCTTCTGGAACAGTAGTCTAATGTCTCTCCTCCTTCTGGAACAGTAGTCTAATGTCTCTCCTCCTTCTGGAACAGTAGTCTAATGTCTCTCCTCCTTCTGGAACAGTAGTCTAATGTCTCTCCTCCTTCTGGAACAGTAGTCTAATGTCTCTCCTCCTTCTGGAACAGTAGTCTAATGTCTCTCCCTCCTTCTGGAACAGTAGTCTAATGTCTCTCCTCCTTCTGGAACAGTAGTCTAATGTCTCTCCTCCTTCTGGAACAGTAGTCTAATGTCTCTCCTCCTTCTGGAACAGTAGTCTAATGTCTCTCCTCCTTCTGGAACAGTAGTCTAATGTCTCTCTCCTCCTTCTGGAACAGTAGTCTAATGTCTCTCCCTCCTTCTGGAACAGTAGTCTAATGTCTCTCCTCCTTCTGGAACAGTAGTCTAATGTCTCTCCTCCTTCTGGAACAGTAGTCTAATGTCTCTCCTCCTTCTGGAACAGTAGTCTAATGTCTCTCCTCCTTCTGGAACAGTAGTCTAATGTCTCTCCTCCTTCTGGAACAGTAGTCTAATGTCTCTCCTCCTTCTGGAACAGTAGTCTAATGTCTCTCCTCCTTCTGGAACAGTAGTCTAATGTCTCTCCTCCTTCTGGAACAGTAGTCTAATGTCTCTCCTCCTTCTGGAACAGTAGTCTAATGTCTCTCCTCCTTCTGGAACAGTAGTCTAATGTCTCTCCTCCTTCTGGAACAGTAGTCTAATGTCTCTCCTCCTTCTGGAACAGTAGTCTAATGTCTCTCCTCCTTCTGGAACAGTAGTCTAATGTCTCTCCCTCCTTCTGGAACAGTAGTCTAATGTCTCTCCCTCCTTCTGGAACAGTAGTCTAATGTCTCTCCTCCTTCTGGAACAGTAGTCTAATGTCTCTCCTCCTTCTGGAACAGTAGTCTAATGTCTCTCCTCCTTCTGGAACAGTAGTCTAATGTCTCTCCTCCTTCTGGAACAGTAGTCTAATGTCTCTCCTCCTTCTGGAACAGTAGTCTAATGTCTCTCCCTCCTTCTGGATCAGTAGTCTAATGTCTCTCCCCCTTCTGGAACAGTAGTCTAATGTCTCTCCTCCTTCTGGATCAGTAGTCTAATGTCTCTCCTCCTTCTGGATCAGTAGTCTAATGTCTCTCCTCCTTCTGGAACAGTAGTCTAATGTCTCTCCTCCTTCTGGAACAGTAGTCTAATGTCTCTCCCTCCTTCTGGAACAGTAGTCTAATGTCTCTCCTCCTTCTGGAACAGTAGTCTAATGTCTCTCCTCCTTCTGGAACAGTAGTCTAATGTCTCTCCTCCTTCTGGAACAGTAGTCTAATGTCTCTCCTCCTTCTGGAACAGTAGTCTAATGTCTCTCCTCCTTCTGGAACAGTAGTCTAATGTCTCTCCTCCTTCTGGAACAGTAGTCTAATGTCTCTCCTCCTTCTGGAACAGTAGTCTAATGTCTCTCCTCCTTCTGGAACAGTAGTCTAATGTCTCTCCTCCTTCTGGAACAGTAGTCTAATGTCTCTCCTCCTTCTGGAACAGTAGTCTAATGTCTCTCTCTCCCCTTCTGGAACAGTAGTCTAATGTCTCCCTCCTCCTTCTGGAACAGTAGTCTAATGTCTCTCCTCCTTCTGGAACAGTAGTCTAATGTCTCTCCTCCTTCTGGAACAGTAGTCTAATGTCTCTCCTCCTTCTGGAACAGTAGATGTCTCTCCTCCTTCTGGAACAGTAGTCTAATGTCTCTCCTCCTTCTGGAACAGTAGTCTAATGTCTCTCCTCCTTCTGGAACAGTAGTCTAATGTCTCTCCTCCTTCTGGAACAGTAGTCTAATGTCTCTCCTCCTTCTGGAACAGTAGTCTAATGTCTCTCCTCCTTCTGGAACAGTAGTCTAATGTCTCTCTCCTCCTTCTGGAACAGTAGTCTAATGTCTCTCCTCCTTCTGGAACAGTAGTCTAATGTCTCTCCTCCTTCTGGAACAGTAGTCTAATGTCTCTCCTCCTTCTGGAACAGTAGTCTAATGTCTCTCCTCCTTCTGGAACAGTAGTCTAATGTCTCTCCTCCTTCTGGAACAGTAGTCTAATGTCTCTCCCTCCCCTTCTGGAACAGTAGTCTAATGTCTCTCCTCCTTCTGGAACAGTAGTCTAATGTCTCTCTCCTCCTTCTGGAACAGTAGTCTAATGTCTCTCCTCCTTCTGGAACAGTAGTCTAATGTCTCTCCTCCTTCTGGAACAGTAGTCTAATGTCTCTCCTCCTTCTGGAACAGTAGTCTAATGTCTCTCCTCCTTCTGGAACAGTAGTCTAATCTCCTCCTTCTGGAACAGTAGTCTAATGTCCTCCTTCTGGAACAGTAGTCTAATGTCTCTCCTCCTTCTGGAACAGTAGTCTAATGTCTCTCCTCCTTCTGGAACAGTAGTCTAATGTCTCTCCTCCTTCTGGAACAGTAGTCTAATGTCTCTCCTCCTTCTGGAACAGTAGTCTAATGTCTCTCCTCCTTCTGGAACAGTAGTCTAATGTCTCTCCTCCTTCTGGAACAGTAGTCTAATGTCTCTCCTCCTTCTGGAACAGTAGTCTAATGTCTCTCCTCCTTCTGGATCAGTAGTCTAATGTCTCTCTCCTCCTTCTGGAACAGTAGTCTAATGTCTCTCCTCCTTCTGGAACAGTAGTCTAATGTCTCTCCTCCTTCTGGAACAGTAGTCTAATGTCTCTCCCTCCTTCTGGAACAGTAGTCTAATGTCTCTCCTCCTTCTGGAACAGTAGTCTAATGTCTCTCCTCCTTCTGGAACAGTAGTCTAATGTCTCTCCTCCTTCTGGAACAGTAGTCTAATGTCTCTCCCCCTTCTGGATCAGTAGTCTAATGTCTCTCCTCCTTCTGGAACAGTAGTCTAATGTCTCTCCCTCCTCCTTCTGGAACAGTAGTCTAATGTCTCTCCTCCTTCTGGAACAGTAGTCTAATGTCTCTCCTCCTTCTGGAACAGTAGTCTAATGTCTCTCCTCCTTCTGGAACAGTAGTCTAATGTCTCTCCCTCCTTCTGGAACAGTAGTCTAATGTCTCTCCTCCTTCTGGAACAGTAGTCTAATGTCTCTCCTCCTTCTGGAACAGTAGTCTAATGTCTCTCCTCCTTCTGGAACAGTAGTCTAATGTCTCTCCTCCTTCTGGAACAGTAGTCTAATGTCTCTCCTCCTCTGGAACAGTAGTCTAATGTCTCTCCTCCTTCTGGAACAGTAGTCTAATGTCTCTCTCCTCCTTCTGGAACAGTAGTCTAATGTCTCTCCTCCTTCTGGAACAGTAGTCTAATGTCTCTCCTCCTTCTGGAACAGTAGTCTAATGTCTCTCCTCCTTCTGGAACAGTAGTCTAATGTCTCTCCCTCCTTCTGGAACAGTAGTCTAATGTCTCTCCTCCTTCTGGAACAGTAGTCTAATGTCTCTCCCTCCTCCTTCTGGAACAGTAGTCTAATGTCTCTCCCCCTTCTGGAACAGTAGTCTAATGTCTCTCCTCCTTCTGGAACAGTAGTATAATGTCTCTCTCCTCCTTCTGGAACAGTAGTCTAATGTCTCTCCTCCTTCTGGAACAGTAGTCTAATGTCTCTCCTCCTTCTGGAACAGTAGTCTAATGTCTCTCCTCCTTCTGGATCAGTAGTCTAATGTCTCTCCTCCTTCTGGAACAGTAGTCTAATGTCTCTCCTCCTTCTGGAACAGTAGTCTAATGTCTCTCCTCCTTCTGGAACAGTAGTCTAATGTCTCCTCCTCCTTCTGGAACAGTAGTCTAATGTCTCTCCTCCTTCTGGAACAGTAGTCTAATGTCTCTCCCTCCTCCTTCTGGAACAGTAGTCTAATGTCTCTCCTCCTTCTGGAACAGTAGTCTAATGTCTCTCTCCTCCTTCTGGAACAGTAGTCTAATGTCTCTCCCCTCCCCTTCTGGAACAGTAGTCTAATGTCTCTCCTCCTTCTGGAACAGTAGTCTAATGTCTCTCCTCCTTCTGGAACAGTAGTCTAATGTCTCTCCTCCTTCTGGAACAGTAGTCTAATGTCTCTCCCTCCCCTTCTGGAACAGTAGTCTAATGTCTCTCCTCCTTCTGGAACAGTAGTATAATGTCTCTCCTCCTTCTGGAACAGTAGTCTAATGTCTCTCCTCCTTCTGGAACAGTAGTCTAATGTCTCTCCTCCTTCTGGAACAGTAGTCTAATCTCTCTCCTCCTTCTGGAACAGTAGTATAATGTCTCTCCTCCTTCTGGAACAGTAGTATAATGTCTCTCCTCCTTCTGGAACAGTAGTCTAATGTCTCTCCTCCTTCTGGAACAGTAGTCTCATGTCTCTCCTCCTTCTGGAACAGTAGTCTCATGTCTCTCCTCCTTCTGGAACAGTAGTCTAATGTCTCTCCTCCTTCTGGAACAGTAGTCTAATGTCTCTCCTCCTTCTGGAACAGTAGTATAATGTCTCTCCCTCCCCTTCTGGAACAGTAGTCTAATGTCTCTCCCTCCCCCTTCTGGAACAGTAGTCTAATGTCTCTCCTCCTTCTGGAACAGTAGTCTAATGTCTCTCCTCCTTCTGGAACAGTAGTCTAATGTCTCTCCCTCCCCTTCTGGAACAGTAGTATAATGTCTCTCCCTCCCCTTCTGGAACAGTAGTATAATGTCTCTCCTCCTTCTGGATCAGTAGTCTAATGTCTCTCCCTCCCCTTCTGGAACAGTAGTCTAATGTCTCTCCCTCCCCTTCTGGAACAGTAGTATAATGTCTCTCCCTCCCCCTTCTGGAACAGTAGTCTAATGTCTCTCCCCCCCTTCTGGAACAGTAGTATAATGTCTCTCCCTCCCCTTCTGGAACAGTAGTATAATGTCTCTCCCTCCCCTTCTGGAACAGTAGTCTAATGTCTCTCCCTCCTCCTTCTGGAACAGTAGTATAATGTCTCTCCCTCCCCTTCTGGAACAGTAGTATAATGTCTCTCCCTCCCCTTCTGGAACAGTAGTATAATGTCTCTCCTCCTTCTGGATCAGTAGTCTAATGTCTCTCCTCCTTCTGGAACAGTAGTCTAATGTCCCTCCTCCTTCTGGAACAGTAGT
>NW_024609791.1:0-5000 GCF_018296145.1 Oncorhynchus tshawytscha
AGACATCCTATGGTACCAGCCCCGACAAGTCCCCCTCTATAGAGATCTTATGGTCCCAGCCCCTACAAGTCTCCTCTCTATAGACATCCTATGATCCCAGCCCATACAAGCCTCCTCTCTATATAGATCCTATGGTCCCAGCCCCTACAAGTCCTCTCTATATATATATATTATGTTCCCAGCCCCTACAAGTCTTCTCTATATATAGATCTTATTGTCCCAGCCCCTACAAGTCCTCTCTATACATAGTTCCAATGGTCCCAGCCCCTACAAGTCCCCTCTCTATAGAGATCCTATGGTCCCAGGCTCTACAAGTCCCCTCTCTATAGAGATCCTATGGTCCCAGCCCTTACAAGTCTCCTCTCTATAGAGATCCTATGCTGCCAGTCCCAACAAGTCCCCCCTCTATATAGATCCCATAGTCCAAGCCCCTACAAGTTCCCTCTCTATAGAGATCTTATGGTCCCAGCCCCTACAAGTCTCCTCTCTACAGGGATCCTATGGTCCCAGCCCCTACAAGTCCACACTCTATAGAGATCCTATGGTCCCAGCCCCTACAAATCCCCTCTCTATAGAGATCCTATGGTCCCAGTCCCAACAAGTCCCCCCTCTATATAGATCCCATAGTCCAAGCCCCTACAAGTTCCCTCTCTATAGAGATCTTATGGTCCCAAACCATACATGTCCCCTCTCTATATGGATCTTATGGTTCCAGCCCCTACAAATCCCCTCTGTATATAGATCTTATGGTCCCAGCCCCTACAAGTACCCTCTTTATAGAGATCCTATGGTCCCAGCCCCTACAAGTCCCCTCTCTATAGAGATCCTAAGGTACCAACCCCTACAAGTCCCCTCTCTATATAGATACTATGGTCCCAACCCCTACAAGTCCCCTCTCTATATAGATCCTATGGTCCCAGCCCATACAAGCCTCCTCTCTAAAGACATCCTATGGTACCAGCCCCGACAAGTCCCCCCTCTATAGAGATCTTATGGTCCCAGCCCCTACAAGACTCCTCTCTATAGACATCCTATGATCCCAGCCCATACAAGCCTCCTCTCTATATAGATCCTATGGTCCCAGCCCCTACAAGTCCTCTCTATATATATATATTATGTTCCCAGCCCCTACAAGTCTTCTCTATATATAGATCTTATTGTCCCAGCCCCTACAAGTCCTCTCTATACATAGTTCCAATGGTCCCAGCCCCTACAAGTCCCCTCTCTATAGAGATCCTATGGTCCCAGGCTCTACAAGTCCCCTCTCTATAGAGATCCTATGGTCCCAGCCCTTACAAGTCTCCTCTCTATAGAGATCCTATGGTGCCAGTCCCAACAAGTCCCCCCTCTATATAGATCCCATAGTCCAAGCCCCTACAAGTTCCCTCTCTATAGAGATCTTATGGTCCCAGCCCCTACAAGTCTCCTCTCTACAGGGATCCTATGGTCCCAGCCCCTACAAGTCCACACTCTATAGAGATCATATGGTCCCAGCCCCTACAAATCCCCTCTCTAAAGACATCCTATGGTCCCAGCCCCGACAAGTCCCCCCTCTATAGAGATCCTATGGTCCCAGCCCCTACAAGTCTCCTCTCTATAGACATCCTATGGTCCCAGCCCCGACAAGTCTCCTCTCTATATATATCCTATGGTCCCAGCCCCTACAAGTCCTCTCTATATATAGATCTTATGGTCCCAGCCCATACAAGTCTCCTCTCTATATAGATCCTATGGTCCCAACCCCTACAAGTCCTCTCTGTATATAGATCGTATGGTCCCAGCCACTACAAGTCCTCTCTATATATAGATCTTATGGTCCCAGCCCCTACAAGTCTCCTCTCTATATAGATCCTATGGTCCCAGCCCCTACAAGTCCTCTCTATAGAGATCTTATGGTCCCAAACCCTACATGTCCCCTCTCTATATGGATCTTATGGTTCCAGCCCCTACAAATCCCCTCTCTATATAGATCTTATGGTCCCAGCCCCTACAAATCCCCTCTCTATATAGATCCTATGGTCCCAGCCCCTACAAGTCCCCTCTCTATAGAGATCCTATGGTCCCAACCCCTACAAGTCCCCTCTCTATATAGATCCTATGGTCCCAGCCCCTACAAGTCTCCTCTTTACATGGGATCCTATGGTCCCAGCAACTACAAGTCCCCTCTCTATAGACATCCTATGGTCCCAGCGCCGACAAGTCTCCTCTCTATATAGATCCTATGGTCCCAGCCCCTACAAGTCCTCTCTATATATACATCTTATGGTCCCAGCCCCTACAAGTCTCCTCTCTATAGACATCTTATGGTTCCAGCCCCAACAAGTCTCCTCTCTATATAGATCCAATGGTCCCAGCCCCTACAAGTCCTCTCTATATATAGATCTTATGGTCCCAGCCCATACAAGTCTCCTCTCTATAGAGATCTTATGGTCCCAACCCCTACAAATGCCCTCTGTATATATATCTTATGGTCCCAGCCCCTACAAGTCCCCTCTCTATATAGATTTTATGGTCCCAGCCCCTACAAGTCCCCTCTCAATAGAGATCCTATGGTCCCAGCCCCTACAAATCCCCACTCTATAGAGATCTTATGGTCCCAGCCCCTTCAAGTCTCCTTTCTGTATAGATCTTATGGTCCCAGCCCCTACAAGTCTCCTCTCTATAGAGATCTTATGGTCCCAGCACCTACAAATGCCCTCTATATAAATATCTTATGGTCCCAGCCCCTACAAATCCCCTCTCTACATATATCTTATGGTCCCAGCCCCTACAAATGCCCTCTGTATATATATCTTGTTGGGCCAGCCCCTACAAATCCCCACTCTATAGAGATCTTATGGTCCCAGCCCCTTCAAGTCTCCTTTCTGTACAGATCTTATGGTCCCAGCCCCTACAAGTCTCCTCTTTACATGGGATCCTATGGTCCCAGCCACTACAAGTCCCCTCTCTATAGACATCCTATGGTCCCAGCCCCGACAAGTCTCCTCTCTATATAGATCCTATGGTCCCAGCCCCTACAAGTCCTCTCTATATATACATCTTATGGTCCCAGCCCCTACAAGTCTCCTCTCTATAGACATCTTATGGTTCCAGCCCTGACAAGTCTCCTCTCTATATAGATCCAATGGTCCCAGCCCCTACAAGTCCTCTCTATATATAGATCTTATGGTCCCAGCCCATACAAGTCTCCTCTCTATATAGATCCTATGGTCCCAGCCCCTACAAGTCCTCTCTATATATAGATATTTTGGGCCCAGCCACTACAAGTCCTCTCTATATATAGATCCTATGGTCCCAGCCCCTACAAGTCCCCTCTCTATATAGATTTTATGGTCCCAGCCCCTACAAGTCCCCTCTCAATAGAGATCCTATGGTCCCAGCCCCTTCAAGTCTCCTTTCTGTATAGATCTTATGGTCCCAGCCCCTACAAGTCTCCTCTCTATAGAGATCTTATGGTCCCAGCACCTACAAATGCCCTCTGTATAAATATCTTATGGTCCCAGCCCCTACAAATCCCCTCTCTACATATATCTTATGGTCCCAGCCCCTAAAAATGCCCTCTGTGGTCCCAGCCCCTACATCTTGTGGTCCCAGCCCCTACAAATCCCCACTCTATAGAGATCCTATGGTCCCAGGCTCTACAAGTCCCCTCTCTAATGACATCCTACGGTCCCAGCCCCTACAAGTCCCCTCTCTATAGAGATCTTATGGTCCCAACCCCTACAAATGCCCTCTGTATATATATCTTATGGTCCCAGCCCCTACAAATCCCCACTCTATAGAGATCTTATGGTCCCAGCCCCTACAAATCCCCTCTCTACATATATCTTATGGTCCCAGCCCCTACAAATGCCCTCTGTACATATATCTTATGGTCCCAGCCCCTACAAGTCTCCTCTCTATAGAGATCTTATGGTCCCAGCCCCTACAAATCTCCTCTCTGTGTAGATCTTATGGTCCCAGCCAGGTCTCCTGATGTCTTACAGCTTCCGTCCTGACCGGCCCTGTTCGTTGCTATTTCCAGTGGAGCCACCCCGATGAGGGACGAACCTACTCCCTCTCTCTATATTCTTCATACTGGCTTATAGCCTGGCTGGGCTTCCTCAATTACTTTTTATTAGGTCCTAAGAATATGCAAATTGAACCACTTCATCGGTGTGTGTTTTTTGATGGAAGAATACAAATCACGGGAGCAATTTCACTGATGAATGTAACACTTCAGAAGCAGGAAGGATTGATGACATTGTGTAGTAGTGATGAAGAGAGAGAGAGAGAGAGAGAGAGAGAGAGAGAGAGAGAGAGAGAGAGAGAGAGAGAGAGAGGGAGAGAGAGAGAGAGAGAGAGAGAGGAGAGAGAGAGAGAGAGGGGAGAGAGAGAGAGAGAGAGAGAGAGAGAGAGAGAGAGAGAGAGAGAGAGAGAGAACAAGAGAGAGAGATGAGAGAGAGAGGGAGAGAAAGAGAGACAGAGAGAGAGGAGATGGAGGGAGAGACTTAGAGAGAGAAACAGAGATACAGAGAGAGAGAGAGAGAGAGAGAGAGAGAGGGAAAAATAAAGAGAGAGAGAGAGAGAGAGATGGAGGGAGAGACTTAGAGAGAGAAAGAAGGAGAGAGAAACAGAGAGAGAGAGAGAAATGGAGAGACAGAGAGAGAGAGAGAGAGAGAGAGAGACGGTGAGAGAGAGAGACGGAGGGAGAGACAGAGAGAGAAACAGAGAGAGAGAGAGATGGGGGAGAGAGATGGAGAGAGAGAGATAGAGCGATAGAAAGAGAGAGAGAGAGAGAGAGAGAGAGAGAGAGAGACAGAGAGATAGAGAGAGAGAGAGAGAGAGAGAGAGAGAGGGGGAGAGAGAGGGAGAGAGAGGGAGAGAGAGAGAGAGAGAGAGACAGAGAGATGGGGGAGAGAGGGGAGAGAGAGGGAGATGGGGGAGAGAGAGGGAGAGAGAGAGATGGGGGAGAGAGGGGGAGGGAGAGAGAGAGACCTGTGATGTTATATGGTAAGGAC
>NW_024609791.1:12500-25000 GCF_018296145.1 Oncorhynchus tshawytscha
CCTCTCTCCTCTCCTCTCCTCTCCTCTCCTCTCCTCATTGGGGCTCAGGGTCTCCTAGTGGTTCCTCTGGAGGGGTCTCTCCTCTCCTCTCCTCTGGTTCTCCTCTCCTCTCCTCTCCTCTCCCTCCACTGGTCCTCTCCTCTCCTCTGTGGCCCCATCGATGTGGAGGGGGGGGCGTGATAGCTCTGCTGTCTCCTTTAGTCCACGATAAGCTCCTTCGTTTTGTTGACGTTGAGGGAGAGGTTATTTTCCTGGCACCACTCCTCCAAGACATTGGGGCGGCAGGGTAGACTAGTGGTTAGAGGGGAGTGGAGGCAGGGTAGCCTAGTAGTGGGTAGAGTGGGAGGGGCGGCAGGGTAGACTAGTGGTTAGAGGGGAGGGAGGCAGGGTAGCCTAGTGGGTTAGAGTGGAGGGGCGGCAGGGTAGCCTAGTGGTTAGAGTGGAGGGGCGGCAGGGTAGCCTAGTGGTTAGAGGGGAGGGGCGGCAGGGTAGCCTAGTGGTTAGAGTGGGAGGGGCGGCAGGGTAGCCTAGTGGTTAGAGTGGAGGGGGGTGGCAGGGTAGCCTAGTGGTTAGAGTGGAGGGGTGGCAGGGTAGCCTAGTGGTTAGAGTGGAGGGGCGGCAGGGGAGTGGGGGTGGAGGGGTGGCAGGGTAGCCTAGTGGTTAGAGTGGAGGGGCGGCAGGGTAGCCTAGTGGTTAGAGTGGAGGGGTGCAGGGTAGACTAGTGGTTAGAGTGGAGGGGCGGCAGGGTAGACTAGTGGTTAGAGTGGAGGGGCGGCAGGGTAGACTAGTGGTTAGAGTGGAGGGGCGGCAGGGTAGCCTAGTGGTTAGAGTGGAGGGGCGGCAGGGTAGCCTAGTGGTTAGAGTGGAGGGGCGGCAGGGTAGCCTAGTGGTTAGAGTGGAGGGGCGGCAGGGTAGAATAGTGGTTAGAGGGGAGTGGAGGCAGGGTAGCCTAGTGGGTAGAGTGGAGGGGCGGCAGGTAGCCTAGTGGTTAGAGTGGAGGGGTGGCAGGGTAGACTATTGGTTAGAGAGGAGGGGAGGCAGGGTAGCCTAGTGGTTAGAGTGGAGGGGTGGCAGGGTAGCCTAGTGGTTAGAGGGGAGGGGCGGTAGGTAGCCTAATGGTTAGAGGGGAGGGGCGGCAGGGTAGCCTATTGGTTAGAGGGGAGGGGTGGCAGGGTAGACTAGTGTTTAGAGTGGAGGGGTGGAGGGGCAGGGGCAGGGTAGCCTAGTGGTTAGAGTGGAGGTGCGGCAGGGTAGCCTAGTGGTTAGAGTGGAGGGGTGGCAGAGTAGACTAGTGGTTAGAGTGGAGGGGCGGCAGGGTAGTCTAGTGGTTAGAGTGGAGGGGCGGCAGGGTAGACTAGTGGTTAGAGTGGAGGTGCGGCAGGGTAGCCTAGTGGTTAGAGGGGGGGGCGGCAGGGTAGACTAGTGGTTAGAGTGGAGGTGTGGCAGGGTAGTAGCCTAGTGGTTAGAGTGGAGGGGTGGCAGGGTAGACTAGTGGTTAGAGTGGAGGGGCGGCAGGGTAGCCTAGTGGTTAGAGTGGAGGGGTGGCAGGGTAGCCTAGTGGTTAGAGGGGAGGGGCGGTAGGTAGCCTAATGGTTAGAGGGGAGGGGCGGCAGGGTAGCCTATTGGTTAGAGGGGAGGGGCGGCAGGGTAGACTAGTGTTTAGAGTGGAGGGGCGGCAGGTTAGTCTAGTGGTTAGAGTGGAGGGGCGGCAGGGTAGTCTAGAGGTTAGAGTGGAGGGGGCGGCAGGGTAGTCTAGTGGTTAGAGTGGAGGGGCGGCAGGGTAGCCTAGTGGTTAGAGTGGAGGGGTGGAGGGGCGGCAGGGTAGCCTAGTGGTTAGAGTGGAGGTGCGGCAGGGTAGCCTAGTGGTTAGAGGGGAGGGGCGGTAGGTAGCCTAATGGTTAGAGGGGAGGGGTGGCAGGGTAGCCTATTGGTTAGAGGGGAGGGCGGTAGGTAGCCTAATGGTTAGAGGGGAGGGGCGGCAGGGTAGCCTATTGGTTAGAGGGGAGGGGCGGTAGGTAGCCTAGTGGTTAGAGGGGAGGGGTGGCAGGGTAGCCTAGTGGTTAGAGGGGAGGGGCGGCAGGGTAGCCTAGTGGTTAGAGGGGAGGGGCGGTAGGTAGCCTAATGGTTAGAGGGGAGGGGCGGCACGGTAGCCTATTGGTTAGAGGGGAGGGGCGGTAGCTAGCCTAGTGGTTAGAGGGGAGGGGCGGCAGGGTAGCCTAGTGGTTAGAGGGGAGGGGCGGTAGCTAGCCTAGTGGTTAGAGGGGAGGGGCGGCAGGGTAGCCTAGTGGTTAGAGTGGAGGGGTGGCAGGGTAGCCTAGTGGTTAGAGTGGAGGTGCGGCAGGGTAGCCTAGTGGTTAGAGTGGAGGGGTGGCAGGGTAGACTAGTGGTTAGAGTGGAGGGGAAGGCAGGGTAGTCTAGTGGTTAGAGTGGAGGGGGCAGGGTAGACTAGTGGTTAGAGTGGAGGGGCGGCAGGGGAGACTAGTCGTTAGAGTGGAGGGGCAGCAGGGTAGACTAGTGTTTAGAGTGGAGGGGTGGCAGGGTAGCCTGGTGGTTAGAGTGGTGGGCTGGCAGGGTAGACTAGTGGTTAGAGTGGAGGGGCGGCAGGGTAGCCTAGTGGTTAGAGTGTAGGGGCGGCAAGGTAGCCTAGTGGTTAGAGTGGAGGAGCGGCAGGGTCGCCTAGTGGTTAGAGTGGAGGGGCGGCCGGGTAGACTAGTGGTTAGAGGGGAGTGGAGGCAGGGTAGCCTAGTGGGTAGAGTGGAGGGGCGGCAAGTAGCCTAGTGGTTAGAGTGGAGGGGCGGCAGGGTAGCCTAGTGGTTAGAGTGGAGGGGTGGCAGGGTAGCCTAGTGGTTAGAGTGAAGGGGCGGCAGGGTAGCCTAGTGGTTAGAGTGGAGGGGCGGCAGGGTAGTCTAGTGGTTAGAGTGGAGGGGCGGCAGGGTAGCCTAGTGGTTAGAGTGTTGGACTAGTGACCGGAAGGTTGCAAGTTCAAACCCCCGAGCTGACAAGGTACAAATCTGTCGTTCTGCCCCTGAACAGGCAGTTAACCCACTGTTCCCAGGCCGTCATTGAAAATAAGAATTTGTTCTTAACTGACTTGCCTCGTTAAATAAAGGTTAAATAAAAATAAAATTCACGTCCTCCCCATAAGCTGTCTCGTCGTACCACTGTGGTGTCAACAGCGAACTTGATGGTTGAGTTGGAGACGTGTGTGGCTATGCAGTCATGGTTGAACAGGGAGAACCGGAGGTCGGCTGAGCTCATACCCCTGTGGGGCTCCCGTGTTGAGAATCAGCGGTTACGGAGGTGTTGTTGCCTACCTTCACCACTTGGGGGCAGCACATCAGGAAGTCCAGGACCCACAGAAAGGGGTTCAGACCCAGGGTCCTGAGCTTAGTGATGAGCTTGGAGGGCATTATGGTGTGAGGCATTATGGCTGAGCTGTAGTCGATGAACAGCATTCCTCTTGTCCAGTTGGGCAGTGTGAAGTGCGATGGCGATTGCATCATCCATGGATCTGTTGGGGCGGTAAGCAAATTGTAGTGAGTCCACGGTGTCGGATAAGGCGGCGGTGATATGATCCTTAAACTAGCCTCTCAAAGCACTTCATGATGACAGAAGTCAATAGTCATTTAGTTCAGTCACTTTTGCTTTCTTGGTTACAGGAACGATGGTGGACATCTTGAAGCAAGTGGAGACAACAAACTGGGATGGTGAGAGATTGACGATGTCCTTAATAAGTTCTGACAACAGGCTGGGATGGTGAGAGATTGACGATGTCCTTAATAAGTTCTGACAACACACTGGGATGGTCAGAGATTGACAATGTCCTTAATAAGTTCTAACAACACACTGGGATGGTCAGAGATTGACGATGTCCTTAATAAGTTCTGACAACAGACTGGGATGGTGAGAGATTGACGATGTCCTTAATAAGTTCTGACAACAGACTGGGACGGTGAGAGATTGACGATGTCCTTAATAAGTTCTGACAACAGACTGGGATGGTGAGAGATTGACGATGTCCTTAATAAATTCTGACAACAGACTGGGATGGTGAGAGATTGACGATGTCCTTAATAAGTTCTGACAACAGACTGGGACGGTGAGAGATTGACGATGTCCTTAATAAGTTCTGACAACAGACTGGGATGGTGAGAGATTGACAATGTCCAGGAATACCAAGTTCTGACAACAGAGCACGTTTGTCTGTCCATAGACACAGATACTGCAATGAAATACACCTCCTACAGCCGTTTGTCTGTCCAGGAACTACCAGGAACTACCATCTCATCCCCTACAGCTGTTTGTCTGTCCAGGACTACCAGGAACTACCAGGAACTACCATCTCATCTCCTACAGCCGTTTGTCTGTCCAGGACTACCAGGAACTACCAGGAACTACCGTCTCATCTCCTACAGCCGTTTGTCTGTCCAGGACTACCAGGAACTACCAGGAACTACCGTCTCATCTCCTACAGCCGTTTGTCTGTCCAGGACTACCAGGAACTACCAGGAACTACCATCTCATCTCCTACAGCCGTTTGTCTGTCCAGGACTACCAGGAACTACCAGGAACTACCAGGTCTCATCTCCTACAGCTGTTTGTCTGTCCAGGAACTACCAGGAACTATCGTCTCATCTCCTACAGCCGTTTGTCTGTCCAGGACTACCAGGAACTACCGTCTCATCTCCTACAGCCGTTTGTCTGTCCAGGACTACCAGGAACTACCAGGAACTACCGTCTCGTCTCCTACAGCTGTTTGTCTGTCCAGGAACTACCAGGAACTACCGTCTCATCTCCTACAGCCGTTTGTCTGTCCAGGACTACCAGGAACTACCAGGAATTGCCGTCTCATCCCCTACAGCCGTTTGTCTGTCCAGGAACTACCAGGAACTACCATCTCATCTCCAACAGCTGTTTGTTTGTCCAGGAACTACCGTCTCATCTCCTACAGCCGTTTATCTGTCCAGGACTACCAGGAACTACCTGGAATTGCCGTCTCATCCCCTACAGCCGTTTGTCTGTCCAGGAACTACCAGGAACTACCATCTCATCCCCTACAGCCGTTTGTCTGTCCAGGAACTACCAGGAACTACCGTCTCATCTCCTACAGCCGTTTGTCTGTCCAGGACTACCAGGAACTACCTGGAATTGCCGTCTCATCCCCTACAGCCGTTTGTCTGTCCAGGAACTACCAGGAACTACCATCTCATCCCCTACAGCCGTTTGTCTGTCCAGGAACTACCAGGAACTACCGTCTCATCTCCTACAGCCGTTTATCTGTCCAGGACTACCAGGAACTACCTGGAATTGCCGTCTCATCCCCTACAGCCGTTTGTCTGTCCATGAACTACCAGGAACTACCATCTCATCCCCTACAGCCGTTTGTCTGTCCAGGAACTACCAGGAACTACCGTCTCATCTCCTACAGCCGTTTGTCTGTCCAGGAACTACCATCTCATCTCCTACAGCCGTTTGTCTGTCCAGGAACTACCATCTCATCTCCTACAGCTGTTTGTCTGTCCAGGAACTACCAGGAACTACCATCTCATCCCCTACAGCCGTTTGTCTGTCCAGGAACTACCAGGAACTTCTCATCTCCTACAGCCGTTTGTCTCCAGGAACTACCATCTCATCTCCTACAGCTGTTTGTCTGTCCAGGAACTACCATCTCATCTCCTACAGCTGTTTGTCTGTCCAGGAACTACCATCTCATCTCCTACAGCCGTTTGTCTCTCCTGGAACTACCGTCTCATCTCCTACAGCCATTTGTCTGTCCAGAACTACCAGGAACTACAGTCTCATCTCCAACAGCCGTTTGTCTGTCCAGGAACTACCAGGAACTACCGTCTCATCTCCTACAGCCGTTTGTCTGTCCAGGAACTACCATCTCATCTCCTACAGCTGTTTGTCTGTCCAGGAACTACCGTCTCATCTCCTACAGCAGTTTGTCTGTCCAAGACTACCAGGAACTACCATCTCATCTCCTACAGCTGTTTGTCTGTCCATGAACTACCAGGAACTACCATCTCATCTCCTACAGCCGTTTGTCTGTCCAGGAACTACCAGGAACTACCATCTCATCACCTTGTTTAAACCCAACAATTGATGAGCAGTGTCTCAGCCAGCAGAAAACACAACAGGACTTTGCCTTGAGAGTTGTGTGTGTATGTGTGTGTATGTGTGTGTGTGTGTGTGTGTGTGTGTGTGTGTGTGTATATGGAAGATGTGTGTGTGTGTGTGTTTGTGTGTGTTTGTGTGTGTGTGTGTGTGTGTGTGTGTGTGTGTGTGTGTGTGTGTGTGTGTGTGTGTGTGTGTGTGTGTGTGTGTGTGTGTGTGTGTGTGTGTGTGTGTGTGTGTGTGTGTGTATATGGAAGATGAGTGTGTGTGTGTGTGTGTGTGTGTGTGTGTGTGTGTGTGTGTGTGTGTGTGTGTGTGTGTGTGTGTGTGTGTGTGTGTGTGTGTGTGTGTGTGTGTGTGTGTGTGTGTGTGTGTGTGTTGTGTGTGTGTGTGTGTGTGTGTGTGAGTGAGTGTGTGTATATATGGAAGATGAGTGTGTGTGTGACACAGGTGTGATCAAAACACTGACACAGTGGTGCAGGCTGTGTAAAAAAAATGAAAATGATAACCCCTACAGTACAGACAGGAGCATCCATCCCACTTCAAAATATTCATACCAGGGCAGCATGTTTAGTGGAACGTCATCCCTGGATCTATGGCTTGTAGAGGTGCACATCATCCGTCTGGTTAGGTGGATTCACAAGGTCTCCGAGTCCCAAATGGCGCCCTATTCCCTACACAGTGCACTACTACTTCCAGAACCCCATGGGGCCCTGTGTCAAAAGTAGTGCACATAGGGTGTCATTTTGGGAGAGTACACGAGGTCTGTTGTCACTTCGTCTTCCTCCCTTGCTCTACGCGCCCTCTCTATCAGTCTATATCTAGCTGTTCCTGACTAGCCCTGATCTCACAAATATTTAAATCAATCAAACAGTACTCCGTCATTCTGTTTCACTACATCATGTCTGGATTATAAAGAGGTGGAATGTAGGGCTAAACAACAATGTGTTGACAGTGAAACACACGCTGTACTGTTTGGTTAATAGTAGGCGTACGGAGAAAATGACGTCTCTCTCATATTCATATCATCACTGACGAGAATGAATGGAGATCTGTAAGCCGGAGAAGTGCAGATACAGAGAGAACTGCCTGGTGTTTTTGACTTCACTTCACTTGTTACAATTGTGACTTGGGAAATACATTTTGTGTGCGACGGTGTCCAGAGATCTTGAATTGTTCCAGAGGCAGATCCTTCTATTGCATATATTAACCTGTTCCTCTTCTGGTCGCGGCTACCGGCGCTACGCAGACAACCTGCCAGGATTAGAGCAGAACTCATCACGCTGGCACACACCCTTTACACCCCAGCAACACTCCCAGTGTGTCTGCAAGCAAAGGGAGACGCGTTTCCAATCTAACAAGTTACGAGACATGAGGAAGAAGGAACAAAAATATGATCTATCTATAAATCTATTATAACCCCCCAAAAAAAAAAAAGAGGTAAATGTAGAGATGAGGGCCTGGCTCGGTGGGAAAAAAAAATCTTTCTTTTTTTCGAATTGTAATTTGCAATTGTAAAACAAGAACAGGCTCTTTGAATAAAATAAAAAAAACACAGTCGTCCTCGTTTTTTGTATTTCGAAGAATTGCAAGGGAATAGAAGATTAAAGAGATGTAACTTTGCCTTTTATGTCGTTAAGCAGTCTGCTAATTAGCCCGACGTTAAAAAATAAAGGAGCTTTGGGGACGGAATTAATTTAGGGATGAAGAAAAGTTAATGGAGGGAGGAATAGGAGAAAAAAAGGAATAAAGACAGAATAAAAAACAAGAGAGGGACAATGACCCCCCCGGGGAGAGAAGGAGGGTGGGGGGGGGGGTCTCCTCATTATGTGTCACTGGGATATGATGCAAGCAGCTCCTGTCAGAGTGCAGGAATGGCTTACTGCTCTCTATAGAGATGTACTGTTATAGTGGCTTACTGCTCTCTATAGAGACGTACTGTTATAGTGGCTTACTGCTCTCTATAGAGATGTACTATTATAGTGGCTTACTGCAGATGTACTGTTATAGTGACTTACTGCAGATGTACTGTTATAGTGGCTTACTGCTCTCTATAGAGATGTTCTGTTATAGTGGCTTACTGCAGATGTACTGTTATAGTGGTTTACTGCTCTCTATAGAGATGTTCTGTTATAGTGGCTTACTGCAGATGTACTGTTATAGTGGTTTACTGCTCTCTATAGAGATGTACTGTTATAGTGGCTTACTGCTCTCTATAGAGACGTACTGTTATAGTGACTTACTGCAGATGTACTGTTATAGTGTCTTACTGCAGATGTACTGTTATAGTGGCTTACTGCTCTCTATAGAGACGTACTGTTATAGTGGCTTACTGCAGATGTACTGTTATAGTGGCGTACTGCTCTCTATAGAGATGTACTGTTATAGTGACTTACTGCAGATGTACTGTTATAGTGTCTTACTGCAGATGTACTGTTATAGTGGCTTACTGCTCTCTATAGAGATGTACTGTTATAATGACTTACTGCAGATGTACTGTTATAGTGGCTTACTGCTCTCTATAGAGACGTACTGTTATAGTGGCTTACTGCTCTCTATAGAGACGTACTGTTATAGTGGCTTACTGCTCTCTATAGAGATGTACTGTTATAGTGGCTTACTGCTCTCTATAGAGACGTACTGTTGTAGTGGCTTACTGCAGATGTACTGTTATAGTGGCTTACTGCTCTCTATAGAGATGTACTGTTATAGTGGCTTACTGCAGATGTACTGTTATAGTGGCTTACTGCTCTCTATAGAGACGTACTGTTATAGTGGCTTACTGCTCTCTATAGAGATGTACTGTTATAGTGGCTTACTGCTCTCTATAGAGACGTACTGTTATAGTGGCTTACTGCAGATGTACTGTTATAGTGGCTTACTGCTCTCTATAGAGACGTAATGTTATAGTGGCTTACTGCTCTCTATAGAGATGTACTGTTATAGTGGCTTACTGCTCTCTATAGAGACGTACTGTTGTAGTGGCTTACTGCAGATGTACTGTTATAGTGGCTTACTGCTCTCTATAGAGATGTACTGTTATAGTGGCTTACTGCAGATGTACTGTTATAATGGCTTACTGCTCTCTATAGAGACGTACTGTTATAGTGGCTTACTGCTCTCTATAGAGATGTTCTGTTATAGTGGCTTACTGCAGATGTACTGTTATAGTGGCTTACTGCAGACGTACTGTTATAGTGACTTACTGCTCTCCATAGAGATGTACTGTTATAGTGGCTTACTGCTCTCTATAGAGATGTACTGTTATAGTGACTTACTGCAGATGTACTGTTATAGGGGCTTACTGCAGATGTACTGTTATAGTGGCTTACTGCTCTCCATAAAGATGTACTGTTATAATGACTTACTGCAGATGTACTGTTATAGTGACTTACTGCAGATGTACTGTTATAGTGGCTTACTGCAGATGTACTGTTATAGTGACTTACTGCAGATGTACTGTTATAATGGCTTACTGCTCTCCATAGAGACATACTGTTATAGTGGCTTACTGCTCTCTATAGAGATGTACTGTTATAGTGGCTTACTGCAGATGTACTGTTATAGTGGCTTACTGCTCTCTATAGAGACATACTGTTATAGTGGATTACTGCTCTCCATAGAGACATACTGATATAGTGGCTTACTGCTCTCTATAGAGATGTACTGTTATAGTGACTTACTGCAGATGTACTGTTATAGTGACTTACTGAGATGTACTGTTATAGTGGCTTACTGCTCTCCATGGAGATGTACTGTTATAGTGGCTTACTGCTCTCCATAGAGATGTACTGTTATAATGGCTTACTGCAGATGTACTGTTATAGTGACTTACTGCAGGTGTACTGTTATGTACTGTTAGATGTACTGTTATAGTGGCTTACTGCAGATGTACTGTTATAGTGACTTACTGCAGATGTACTGTTATAATGGCATACTGCTCTCCATAGAGACATACTGTTATAGTGGCTTACTGCTCTCCATAGAGATGTACTTTTATAGTGGCTTACTGCTCTCTATAGAGATGTACTGTTATCGTGGCTTACTGCAGATGTACTGTTATAGTGGCTTACTGCTCTCTATAGAGACGTACTGTTATAGTGGCTTACTGCAGATGTACTGTTATAGTGGCTTACTGCACTCTATAGAGACGTACTGTTATAGTGGCTTACTGCTCTCTATAGAGATGTACTGTTATAGTGGCTTACTGCAGATGTACTGTTATAATGGCTTACTGCTCTCTATAGAGACGTACTGTTATAGTGGCTTACTGCTCTCTGTAGAGATGTTCTGTTATAGTGGCTTACTGCTCTCTATAGAGATGTACTGTTATAGTGGCATACTGCAGATGCACTGTTATAGTGACTTACTGCAGATGTACTGTTATAGTGGCTTACTGCAGATGTACTGTTATAGTGACTTACTGCTCTCCATGGAGACATACTGTTATAGTGGCTTACTGCTCTCCATAGAGATGTACTGTTATAGTGACTTACTGCAGATGTACTGTTATAGTGACTTACTGAGATGTACTGTTATAGTGGCTTACTGCTCTCCATGGAGATGTACTGTTATAGTGGCTTACTGCTCTCTATAGAGATGTACTGTTATAATGACTTACTGCAGATGTACTGTTATAGTGACTTACTGCAGATGTACTGTTATAGTGGCTTACTGCAGATGTACTGTTATAGTGACTTACTGCAGATGTACTGTTATAGTGGCTTACTGCTCTCCATAGAGATGTACTGTTATAGTGGCTTACTGCTCTCCATAGAGATGTACTGTTATAATGACTTACTGCAGATGTACTGTTATAGTGGCTTACTGCTTATAGAGTGTACTGTTATAGTGGCTTACTGCAGATGTACTGTTATAGTGGCTTACTGCTCTCTATAGAGATGTACTGTTATAGTGGCTTACTGCTCTCCTATAGAGATGTACTGTTATAGTGACTTACTGCAGATGTACTGTTATAGTGGCTTACTGCAGATGTACTGTTATAGTGACTTACTGCAGATGTACTGTTATAATGGCTTACTGCAGATAGAGACATACTGTTATAGTGGCTTACTGCTCTCCATAGAGATGTACTGTTATAGTGGCTTACTGCTCTCCATGGAGATGTACTGTTATAGTGGCTTACTGCTCTCCATAGAGATGTACTGTTATAGTGGCTTACTGCAGATGTACTGTTATAGTGGCTTACTGCAGATGTACTGTTATAGTGGCTTACTGCAGATGTATAGTGGCTTGCTGCTGTTATAGTGACTTACTGCAGATGTACTGTTATGGTGACTTACTGAGATGTACTGTTATAGTGGCTTACTGCTCTCCATGGAGATGTACTGTTATAGTGGCTTACTGCTCTCTATAGAGATCTCCTGTTATAGTGGCTTACTGCAGATGTACTGTTATAGTGGCTTACTGCTCTCTATAGAGACGTACTGTAATAGTGGCTTACTGCTCTCTATAGAGATGTCCTGTTATAGTCGCGTATTGCTCTCTATAGAGACGTACTGTTAGAGTGACTTACTGCTCTCTATAGAGATCTCCTGTTATAGTGGCTTACTGCAGATATACTGTTATAGTGGCTTACTGCTCTTTATAGAGATGTACTGTTATAGTGACTTACTGCAGATGTACTGTTATAGTGACGTACTGCTCTCCATAGAGATGTACTGTTATAGTGGCTTACTGCAGATGTACTGTTATAGTGGCTTACTGCAGATGTACTGTTATAGTGGCTTACTGCTCTCCATAGAGATGTACTGTTATAATGACTTACTGCAGATGTACTGTTATAGTGACTTACTGCAGATGTACTGTTATAGTGGCTTACTGCAGATGTACTGTTATAGGGACTTACTGCAGATGTACTGTTATAATGGCTTCCTGCTCTCCATAGAGCCATACTGTTATAGTGGCTTACTGCTCTCCATAGAGATGTACTGTTATAGTGGCTTACTGCTCTCTATAGAGATGTACTGTTATCGTGGCTTACTGCAGATGTACTGTTATAGTGGCTTACTGCTCTCTATAGAGACATACTGTTATAGCGGCTTACTGCTCTCCATAGAGACATACTGATATAGTGGCTTAATGCTCTCTATAGAGATGTACTGTTATAGTGGCATACTGCAGATGCACTGTAATAGTGACTTACTGCAGATGTACTGTTATAGTGGCTTACTGCTCTCCATAGAGATGTACTGTTATAGTGGCTTACTGCTCTCTATAGAGATGTACTGTTATCGTGGCTTACTGCAGATGTACTGTTATAGTGGCTTACTGCTCTCTATAGAGACATACTGTTATAGCGGCTTACTGCTCTCCATAGAGACATACTGATATAGTGGCTTACTGCTCTCTATAGAGATGTA
>NW_024609791.1:32500-55000 GCF_018296145.1 Oncorhynchus tshawytscha
GGGGTGTTAGGGGGTGTTGTGGGTGTTAGGGGTGTTAGGGGTGTTGGGGGTGTCGGGTGTCAGGGGTGGGGGTGTCAGGGGGTGTCGGGGGGTGTTGGGGGTGTTGGGGTTAGGGGTGTTAGGGGGTGTTGTGGGTGTTAGGGGGTGTTAGGGGGTGATGGGGGGTTAGGGGGTGTTGGGGGTGTTGTGGGTGTTAGGGGGTGTTAGCCCACAACACCCCTAACACCCCCAACACCCCACCCCTAACACCCACAACACCCCTAACACCCACAACACCCCCAACACCCACAACACCCCCTAACACCCACAACACCCCCAACACCCCTAACACCCCCCTAACACCCCCAACACCCCTAACACCCCTAACACCCACAACATCCCAACACCCACTAACATCCTAACCCCCTAACACCCCCAACACCCCCAACACCCCCAACACCCCAACACCCCCAACACTCCCTAACACACACAACACCCCTAACACCCCTAACACCCACAACACCCACTAACATCTAACCCCCTAACACCCCCAACATCCCCCAACACCCCCAACACACCAACACCCCCAACACCCCTAACACCCACAACACCCCCAACACCCCAACACCCCCAACACTCCCTAACACCCACAACACCCCTGACACCCCTAACACCCCCAACACCCACTAATATCCTAACCCCCTTAACACCCCTAACCCCCTAACACCCCTAACATCCTAACACCCCCAACACCCCCAACACCCCTTAACCCCTAACACCCCCTAACCCCTAACATCCTAACACCCCCAACACCCCCCCCCAACACCCCCAACACCCCTAACCCCCTAACACCCCTAACCCCCTAACATCCTAACACCCCCAACACCCCTAACAACCCCAACACCCCCTAACATCCTAACCCCCTAACCCCCTAACCCCCTAACATCCTAACCCCCTTAACCCCCATAACCCCTCCTAACATCCTAACCCCCTAACCCCCTAACCCCCTAACATCCTGACACCCCTAACATCCTAACCCCCTAACATCCTAACCCCCTAACCCCCTAACCACCCCTAACACCCCCAACACCCCTAACACCCCCAACACCCCTAACATCCTAACACCCTACCCCCTAAACACCCTAACCCCACAACACCCCTAACATCCTAACCCCCTAACCCCTAACATCCTAACACCCCTAACATCCTACCCCCTAACCCCCTAAACCCCTAACCCCCTAACCTCCCCTAACTCCCTAACTCCCCTAACCCCCTAACCCCCTAACCCACTAACACCCCTAACCCCCTAACCCCCTAACCTCCCTAACCTCCCTAACCCCTAACACCCTAACCCCTAACATCCTAACATCCCCTAATACCCTAACCTCCCCCTAACCCCCTAACACCCTAACACCCCCTAACCTCCCCTAACCACCTAACACCCCCTAACCCCTAACCTCCCCTAACCACCTAACACCCCCTAACCACCTAACCTCCCCTAACCACCTAACCCCCCTAACCACCTAACCTCCCTAACCCCCCTAACACCCCTAACCCCCTAACCACCTAACACCCCCTAACCCCCTAACACCCCTAACCCTTAACCTAACACCCTACCCCCCCCCTAACACCCTAACATCCCCTAATACCCTAACCTCCCCTAACTCCTAACACCCCCTAACCCCCTTACACCCCCTGACCCCTAACCCCTAACACCCCCTAATACCCCTAAGGGTGTTAGGATGTTAGGGGGTTAGGGTGTTAGGGGGTATTAGGGGGTGTTGGGGGGTTAGAGGGTTGGGGGGTTAGAGTGGGTTGGGCAGGACAGTCAGGCTGGCCCCATCTCTCTGTCTCTGCCCAGGGGAGGGTGTCACTAGGGCAGGACAGCCAGGTTGGCCCCATCTCTCTGTCTCTGCCCAGGGGAGAGTGTCACTACGGCAGGACAGCCAGGCTGGCCCCATCTCTCTGTCTCTGCCCAGGGGAGGGTGTCACTAGGGCAGGACAGCCAGGCTGGCCCCATCTCTCTGTCTCTGCCCAGGGGAGGGTGTCACTAGGGCAGGACAGCCAGGTTGGCCCCATCTCTCTGTCTCTGCCCAGGGGAGGGTGTCACTACGGCAGGACAGCCAGGCTGGCCCCATCTCTCTGTCTCTGCCCAGGGGAGGGTGTCACTAGGGCAGGACAGCCAGGCTGGCCCCATCTCTCTGTCTCTGCCCAGGGGAGGGTGTCACTACGGCAGGACAGCCAGGCTGGCCCCATCTCTCTGTCTCTGCGCAGGGCAGGGGGGGTGTCACTAGGGCAGGACAGCCAGCTTGGCCCCATCTCTCTGTCTCTGCCCAGGGGAGGGTGTCACTAGGGCAGGACAGCCAGGTTGGCCCCATCTCTCTGTCTCTGCCCAGGGGAGGGTGTCACTAGGGCAGGACAGCCAGGCTGGCCCCATTTCTCTGTCTCTGCCCAGGGGAGGGTGTCACTACGGCAGGACAGCCAGGCTGGCACCATCTCTCTGTCTCTGCCCAGGGGAGGGTGTCACTACGGCAGGACAGCCAGGCTGGCCCCATCTCTCTGTCTCTGCCCAGGGGAGGGTGTCGCTACGGCAGGACAGCCAGGCTGGCCCCATCTCTCTGTCTCTGCCCAGGGGAGGGTGTCACTACGGCAGGACAGCCAGGCTGGCCCCATCTCTCTGTCTCTGCCCAGGGGAGGGTGTCACTAGGGCAGGACAGCCAGGTTGGCCCCATCTCTCTGTCTCTGCCCAGGGGAGGGTGTCACTAGGGCAGGACAACCAGGCTGGCCCCATCTCTCTGTCTCTGCCCAGGGGAGGGTGTCACTAGGGCAGGACAGCCAGTACACAGTAATTGACACCTTCCGTGACATTCACACGCGAACACACACACGCACAAACGCATGCAATTCTAATAGCCTGGACCATCTTGCTCCTACCTCAGGGGTACCTCACTCAAGGCTCTCTGGGAGACATGGTGCCCTGCAGATCACACCATTCTCTGGGATCAGGGGCAAAACAAGCAATACGTGCTCCAGCCTAGCCAAGCAAACCACCACACACACCACAGCAGGATTACTAGACAATACATCCACTGTTGTAAGATGAGTAGAGATAGAGACATGACCAGGTAAAATGCTTTACTTAGATGTTTGGTAATGACCAGGTGAACAAAGGCAGTTTACCTGATAAACAGAACAGGGCAGTTTACCTGATAAACAGAACAGGGCAGTTTACCTGATAAACAGAACAGGGCAGTTTACCTGATAAACAGAACAAGGCAGTTTACCTGATAAACAGAACAGGGCAGTTTACCTGATAAACAGAACAGGGCAGTTTACCTGATAAACAGAACAGGGCAGTTTACCTGATAAACAGAACAAGGCAGTTTACCTGATAAACAGAACAGGGCAGTTTACCTGATAAACAGAACAGGGCAGTTTACCTGATAAACGAACAGGGCAGTTTACCTGATAAACAGAACAGGGCAGTTTACCTGATAAACAGAACAGGGCAGTTTACCTGATAAACAGAACAGGGCAGTTTACCTGATAAACAGAACAGGGCAGTTTACCTGATAAACAGAACAGGGCAGTTTACCTGATAAACAGAACAGGGCAGTTTACCTGATAAACAGAACAGGGCAGTTTACCTGATAAACAGAACAGGGCAGTTTACCTGATAAACAGAACAGGGCAGTTTACCTGATAAACAGAACAAGGCAGTTTACCTGATAAACAGAACAAGGCAGTTTACCTGATAAACACTGAAGACTCTGTTCAATCTGGATAGCTGAAGCTTTACTAGTTGTTTTGCGCGATAGGAATGTAAAGCTAATTTCCAATCCAGTTGACATTACGCAACGTTTTATCGTGAATACGGTCTCCGCTAACGTTGCTTTTACGTTGTATTCCCGCTTTAACACTGGACGGATTGAACAGAGCCCTGGAGAGTGGGATCCTCAACAACCCCTCAGAACACTGTATCCACCCAGCTAATTAGGGAAAGGTAAACCACAGTACCAATCACTGATTAATCTGTCACACAGCACCGCAGACCACACAGAGCGGCCATCTTGGGTTGTGCTCCTCTCGTGGTTATTGGTGCTCTGAGTAAATTAATCCCTCCACTGAAGACCAGCGCAGTGATTTAGCCATGGGTTAATTAAACATTTACATCTAGATGCCTGGCAATCTATTGTACCGGGAGGTAATTTATACCATCAATATGCACTTTAATCAGAAACTACAGGAGGGCATATGTTTGCATGCTCCCTGCTAATTGGCACCACGCTGGCTTGTGGCGCTGCTGCTGTTTGGGATTGAGAGGGATTGTGGGATAGTAAAGTCCCTGTTACTGTGACGTAGTTAGCTCCATCAGAGGCATAGTCTGTGTTACTGTCGTCGTTCTAGATCAGGCCTGCTGTTTTGGTGGATGGGAGAGGGATAGTGAAGTCCCTGTTACTGTGACGTAGTTAGCTCCATCAGAGGCATAGTCTGTGTTACTGTCGTCGTTCTAGACCAGGCCTGCTGTTTCGGTGGATGGGAGAGGGATAGTGAATGCCCCTGCAACCAACAGGCAGCAGATCAGACCCAATATCTTGTGTTCTCTATCCCAGGTCACATGAGGAGGAAGCAGGAAGGGCTGATTCTCTAAATAGATCCATTTGGGTGAGATTCAAGAAACCTATTTACTATGTACTATGTAAGCCACATTTTAATGATCACACTTTAGATTCTTCAAAAAGCCACCATTTGCCTTGATGACAGCTTTGCACACACTATTGGCATTCTCTCAACCAGCTTCACCTGGAATGCTTTTTCCAACAGTCTCGAGCGAGTTCCCACATATGCTGAACACTTGTTGGCTGCTTTTCCTTCACTCTGCGGTCCAACTCATCCCAAACTATCTCAATTAGGTTGAAGTTGGGTGATTGTGGAGGCCAGGTCATCTGATGCAACACTCCATCACTCTCCTTCTTGCTCAAATAGCCCTAACACAGACTGGAGGTGTGTTTTAGGTCAGTGTCCTATTGAAAAACAAATTATAGTCCCACTAAACGCAAACCAGATGGGATAGCGTATCTCTGCAGAATGCTGTGGTAGCCATGCTGGTTAAGTGTGCCTTCAATTCTAAATAAATCACAGACAGTGTCACCAGCAAAGCACCCCCACACCATCACACCTCCTCCTCCATGCTTCACGGTGGGAACCACAAATGTGGAGATCATCCGTTCACCTACTCTGCATCTCACAAAGACACAGCGGTTGGATCCAAAAATCTAAAAGTTTGACCTATCAGATCAAAGGACATATTTCTACCAGTCTAATGTCCATTGCTCATGTTTATTTGCCCAAGGAAGTCTCTTCTTCTTATTGGTGTCCTTTAGTAGTGGTTTCTTTGCAGCAATTTGACCATGAATGCCTGATTCACACAGTCTCCTCTGAACAACTGATGTTGAGATGTGTATTTTACTTGAACTCTGTGAAGCATTTATTTGGGCTGCAATTTCTGAGGCTGATAACTCTAATGAACTTATCTTCTGCAGCAGAGGTGACTCTGGGTCTTCCTTTCCTGTGGCGTTCCTCATGAGAGCCAGTTTCATCATAGCGCTTGATGGTTTTTGCGACAGCACTTGAAGAAACTTTCAAAGTTCTTGACATTTTCCGGATTGACTGACCTTCATGTCTTAAAGTAATGATGGAGTATTGTTCTCGTTGCTTATTTGAGCTCTTCTTGCCATAATATGGATTTGGTCTTTCACAAAATAGGGCTGTCTTCTGTATACCGCCCCTACCTAGTCACGACATGACTGATTCGCTCAAACACATTATATAGAAATTTCACAAATGAACTTTTAACAAGGCACACCTGTTAATTGAAATGCATTCCAGGTGACTACCTCATGAAGCTGGTTGAGAGAATGCCAAGAGTGTGCAAGCTGGCATCAAGGCAAAGGGTGGCTACTTTGAAGAATCTCAAATATAAAATATATTTTGTATTTGTTTAGCACTTTTTTGGTTACAACATTATTCCATATGTGTTATTTCATAGATGTCTTCACTATTATTCTAAAATGTTGAAAATAGTAAAAATGAAGACAAACCCTAGAATGAGTAGGTGTTCCAAAACTTTCGACTGGTACTGTATACCATTGTATTATGGGGACTGTACAGTAGGTTACTGTATTATGGGGACTCTACAGTAGGTTACTGTAAAATGGGGTCTGTACATTAGGTTACTGTATTAGGGGACCATACAGTAGGTTACTGTGTTATACGGACCATACAGTAGGTTACTGTATTATGGGGACTGTACAGTAGGTTACTGTATTACGGGACTGTACAGTAGGTTACTGTATTAGGGGAACATACAGTAGGTTACTGTATTAGGGGACCATACAGTAGGTTACTCTATTAGGGGACCATACAGTAGGTTACTGTATTATGGGGACCGTACAGTAGGTTACTGTATTATGGGGACGGTATAGTAGGTTACTGTAAAATGGTGTTTGTACATTAGGTTACTGTAATATGGGACAGTACAGTAGGTTACTGTAATATGGGGACTGTACAGTAGGTTACTGTATTATGGGGACTCTACAGTAGGTTACTGTATTATGGGGACCGTACAGTAGGTTACTGTAATATGGGGACTGTACAGTAGGTTACTGTATTATGGGACCGTACATTAGGTTACTGTAATATGGGGGACTGTACAGTAGGTTACTGTATTACATGACTGTACAGTAGGTTACTGTATTTTGGGGACTCTACAGTAGGTTACTGTATTATGGGGACCGTACAGTAGGTTACTGTAATATGGGGACTGTACAGTAGGTTACTGTATTATGGGACCGTACATTAGGTTACTGTAATATGGGGGACTTTACAGTAGGTTACTGTATTATGGGGATGGTACAGTAGGTTACTGTAAAATGGGGTCTGTACATTAGGTTACTGTAATACGGGGACCGTATAGTAGGTTACTGTATTATGGGGACCGTACAGTAGGTTACTGTATTATGGGGACTGTACAGTAGGTTACTGTATTACGTGAATGTACAGTAGGTTACTGTATTTTGGGGACTGTACAGTAGGTTACTGTATTATGGGGACTCTACAGTAGGTTACTGTATTACGGGACCGTACAGTATGTTACTGTATTATGGGGACCGTACAGTATGTTACTGTATTATGGGGACCAAGAAAGCCCAGGGGAGGAGTCCACAGTGTAATGTAGTTAAACCATTTATCTGTCTACTTTGTCACAGCTCTGCCTCCACATTATAGTGAGACCTTTAGGGAATTATAACAGACAAACAAATCCATGACTGAACACAGAATTAATATACTTCCATTTTAGTCCTTTATGGTGCATGTCACTACACTGCGTTGTTTGTGGATAAAGGTGTGTGTGTGTGTGTGTGTGTGTGTGTGTGTGTGTGTGTGTGTGTGTGTGTGTGTGTGTGTGTGTGTGTGTGTGTGTGTGTGCACACGCATGCATGTTTGTTTTGGCGTGCATCCGTGCGTTTTGCACGTGTGTGTGTGTGTGTGTGTGTGTGTGTGTGTGTGTGTGTGTGTGTGTGTGTGTGTGTGTGTGTGTTTTGTGCTTGCAACACACACTGTGTGCACAGTTGACATGTAAAAGTGAGGTTTTGCCCGATGAAGATGAAGCCGACGCTAATATAAAGAGCTGCTACGCTCTCTATCTGTCCCCTTCCATAGTCTGCTGAGCCCTGCGGTTCCCATGGGGTTGCGTTAGGTGACATTACGACAAAAGGAAAACAATCCCAGATACTAGTTGTTCCTCTGGGACCACAAACAAATAACAACACCTTTCCCCATCAACCAACAGCAGAAACCACTGAAGCATCACATCCCCCAGTAGAATATAAGGGTTAAAATCAGCAACACAATATGAATCATCACATCTCATTATGAATCATCACATCTCAATATGAATCATCACATCTCAATATGAATCATCACATCTCAATATGAATCATCACATCTCAATATGAATCCTAACCTGAAGACATGAACGTGCTACACAACATGTCCAACAGGGTGAGAGGCTGGAACATGCTAGCTTTAAAATGGCAAAAAAACAAAACAAACAAACAAATCCATCCTATTATGTTTGTTATATTTAAAAAATGTTATACAGCGCTTTTCACTAAATTTCATTGATGCTCTTAGCTTTTGTAATCATAAAAGGAAGATAATAATTTGCAGTGTGCTGAATATGCTGATATGTAATATGATGGTGTAGAATATGATGGTGTAGAATATGATGGTATAGAATATGATGGTATAGAATATGATGGTGTAGAATATGATGGTGTAGAATATGATGGTATAGAATATGATGGTATAGAATATGATGGTGTAGAATATGATGGAGTAGAATATGATGGTGTAGAATATGCTGCTATAGAATATGATGGTGTAGAATATGATGGTGTAGAATTTGATGGTATAGAATATGATGGTGTAGAATATGATGGTGTAGAATATGATGGTGTAGAATATGCTGCTATAGAATATGATGGTGTAGAATATGATGGTATAGAATATGATGGTGTAGAATATGATGGTGTAGAATATGATGGTGTAGAATATGCTGCTATAGAATATGATGGTATAGAATATGATGGTGTAGAATATGCTGCTATAGAATATGATGGTGTAGAATATGATGGTGTAGAATATGATGGTATAGAATATGATGGTGTAGAATATGATGCTGTAGAATATGAGAATATGATGGTATAGAATATGATGGTATAGAATATGATGGTGTAGAATATGATGGTATAGAATATGATGGTGTAGAATATGATGGTATAGAATATGATGGTGTAGAATGTGATGGTGTAGAATGTGATGGTGTAGAATATGATGGTATAGAATATGCTGGTATAGAATATGATGGAATAGAATATGCTGGTATAGAATATGATGGTGTAGATTATGATGGTGTAGAATATGATGGTGTAGAATGTGCTGATATGTAATATGATGGTATAGAATATGATGGTATTAGAATATGATGGTACAGAAGATGCTGGATGTGGAATATGATGGTGTAGAATATGATGGTGTAGAATATGATGGTGTAGAATATGCTGATATGTAATATGATGGTATAGAATACGATGGTATTAGAATATGATGGTACAGAAGATGCTGGATGTGGAATATGATGGTGTAGAATATAATGGTTTAGAAAATGCTGGTGTAGAATATAACTGTATAGAATATGATGGTGCAGAATATGCTGGTATAGAATATGATGGTGTAGAATATGCTGGTATAGAATATGATGGTGTAGAATATGCTGGTATAGAATATGATGGAATAGAATATGCTGGAATAGAATATGCTGGTATAGAATATGCTGGATGTGGAATATGCTGGTATAGAATATGATGGTGTAGAATATGATTTTATAGAATATGATGATATAGAATATGCTGATATAGAATATGCTGGATATAGATTATGCTGGTATAGAATATGCTGGTATAGAATATGCTGGATGTAGATTATGATGGTGTAGAATATGATGGTGTAGAATGTGCTGATATGTAATATGATGGTATAGAATACGATGGTATTAGAATATGATGGTACAGAAGATGCTGGATGTGGAATATGATGGTGTAGAATATGATAGAATATGGAATATGATGGTGCAGAATATGCTGGTATAGAATATGATGGTGTAGAATATGCTGGTATAGAATATGATGGTGTAGAATATGCTGGTATAGAATATGATGGAATAGAATATGCTGGAATAGAATATGCTGGTATAGTATATGATGGTATAGAATATGCTGGTATAGAATATGCTGGATGTGGAATATGCTGGTATAGAATATGATGGTGTAGAATATGATTTTATAGAATATGATGATATAGAATATGCTGGTATAGAATATGCTGGATATAGATTATGCTGGTATAGAATATGCTGGTATAGAATATGCTGGATGTAGAATATGCTGGTATAGAATATGATGGTATAGAATATGCTGGTATAGAATATGATGGTATAGAATATACTGGTATAGAATATGCTGGAATAGAATATGATGGTATAGAAGATGATGGTATAGAATATGATGTTATAGAATATGCTTATATGTAAAATGATGGTATTTAATATGCTGGTATAGAATATGATGGTGTAGAATATGCTGGTATAGAATATGATGGAATAGAATATGCTGGTATAGAATATGATGGAATAGAATATGCTGGTATAGAATAGGTTGGATATAGATTATGCTGGTATAGAATATGTTGGATATAGATTATGCTGGTATAGAATATGTTGGATATAGATTATGCTGGTATAGAATATGCTGGATGTAGAATATGCTGGTATAGAATATGCTGGATGTAGATAATGCTGGTATAGAATATGCTGGTATAGAATATGATGGAATAGAATATGCTGGATGTAGATAATGCTGGTACAGAATATGTTGGATATAGATTATGCTGGTATAGAATATGCTTGTACAGAGACAGTCACCCTTAAGTTTCCTTTGATAAACAATCTCCAATGGAAGAAAGTGCTTGAGTAGGTGCTTGGTGTAATTGATGGAGTCCGATGGGTTTTTAATGTAGCATGTTATGGTACTTTGGCTTTTATTATTCTACTTAATTGCTTTTTTGTCCTTTGTTTTCTTTACAAAGCAGTCACCACACATTAAGCACCACTGTATCCAAGAAGCAAAGAGACGCCTGAACAACAAACATGAGTATCAATTGGACTGTATGAGCGGCAGGAAGGCCATTGCTTTGAGATAATGAAAGGAAAATATATACAGGTGATGATTTGTATTTACTGTGATATATATTTTTCATTTTTTAAATTGATTTAACCTTTATTTAACTAGACAGGTCAGTTTAGAATGAATTCTTATTTAAAATGACGGCCTACCAAAAGGCAAAAGGCCTCCTGCGGGGACGGAAGCCTGGGATAAGCAAATAAAATAAACAAAATAAATATATAGGACAAAACACACATCACGACAAGAGAGACAACACAGCATAAAGAGAGACCTAAGACAACAACATAGCAAGGCAGCAACACAACACTACATAGAGACATCACTACATAAAGAGAAAACAACATAAAGTAGCAGACAACAACATGGCAGCAACACATGACAACACAGCATGTTAGCAACACAACATGGTAGCAACACAACATGGTAGCAGCACAACATGGTAGCAGCACAACATGGTAGCAGCACAACATGGTAGCAGCACAACATGGTAGCAGCACAACATGGCAGCAACACAACATGGTAGCAGCACAACATGGTAGCAACACAACATGGCAGCAACACAACATGGCAGCAACACAACATGGTAGCAGCACAACATGGTAGCAGCACAACATGGTAGCACACAACATGGCAGCAACACAACATGGTAGCAGAACAACATGGTAGCAACACAACATGGCAGCAACACAACATGGCAGCAACACAACATGGCAGCAACACAACATGGCAGCAACACAACATGGTAGCAACACAACATGGTAGCAACACAACATGGCAGCAACACAACATGGTAGCAACACAACATGGTAGCAACACAACATGGCAGCAACACAACATGGTAGCAACACAACATGGTAGCAAGACAACATGGTAGCAACACAACATGGTAGCACCACAACATGGTAGCAACACAACATGGTAGCAAACACAACATGGCAGCAACACAACATGGTAGCAGTCACAACATAAGCAGCACAACATGTATTTGCAATGACAACATGGTAGATAAAACACAACATGGTAGTCAAAACAACATGGTAAAACACAACATGGCTAAGACACTGCTCCTGGCTACTCAACACAACATGGCAGCAACACCACATGGTAGCAGAACCACAAGGTAGAACACAACATGGTAGCAGCACAAACCATGGCACAAACATTATTGGGCACAGACAACAGCACAAAGGGCAAGAAGGTAGAGACAACAATACATCAGGCAAAGCAGCCACAACTGTCAGTAAGAGTGTCCATGGTTGAGTCTTTGAATGAATCAGTCATTTAACAATGTATTTGAATGACATGTCTGTGCTCTGTGAGATAAAACACATACAGTGACAATGTTGTCAAAATCGCCCATGACAAAACCAAAAGGTAATGGGATCCTGAAGTGACGCTGCCTAAGACACTGCCCCTGGCTACATCGACTACCCCTAGAACTCCCAACCCCATAGAACATCAACCCCATAGAACATCACTATAGAACATCACCCCTATAGAACATCAACCCCATAGAACATCAACCCCATAGAACATCTACCCCATAGAACATCAACCCCATAGAACATCAACCCTATAGAACATCACCCCATAGAACATCACCCCCATAGAACATCACCCCTATAGAACATCAACCCTATAGAACATCAACCCTGTAGAACATCAACCCTATAGAACATCAACCCTATAGAACATCAACCCTATAGAACATCAACCCTATAGAACATCAACCCCAAAGAACATCAACCCCATAGAACATCACCCCTATAGAACATCAACCCCAAAGAACATCAACCCCATAGAACATCTACCCCATAGAACATCAACCCCATAGAACATCACCCCTATAGAACATCAACCCCAAAGAACATCAACCCCATAGAACATCAACCCCAAAGAACATCAACCCCATAGAACATCAACCCCATAGAACATCTACCCCATAGAACATCAACCCCATAGAACATCAACCCCATAGAACATCACCCCTATAGAACATCACCCCTATAGAACATCACCCCTATAGAACATCAACCCCAAAGAACATCAACCCCATAGAACATCTACCCCATAGAACATCAACCCCATAGAACATCACCACTATAGAACATCACCCCTATAGAACATCAACCCCAAAGAACATCAACCCCATAGAACATCTACCCCATAGAACATCAACCCCATAGAACATCACCCCTATAGAACATCACCCCTATAGAACATCAACCCCAAAGAACATCAACCCCATAGAACATCACTATAGAACATCACCCCTATAGAACATCAACCCCATAGAACATCAACCCCATAGAACATCAACCCCATAGAACATCACTATAGAACATCACCCCTATAGAACATCAACCCTATAGAACATAAACCCCATAGAACATCACTATAGAACATTACCCCTATAGAACATCAACCCTATAGAACATAAACCCCATAGAACATCAAGCCCATAGAACATCACTATAGAACATCAACCCTATAGAACATCAACCCTATAGAACATCAACCCTATAGAACATCACTATAGAACATCAACCCTATAGAACATCAACCCCATAGAACATCACTATAGAACATCAACCCTATAGAACATCAACCCTATAGAACATCAACCCTATAGAACATCACTATAGAACATCAACCCCATAGAACATCAAGCCCATAGAACATCACTATAGAACATCAACCCTATAGAACATCAACCCTATAGAACACCAATCCCATATAGAACATCAACCCCATAGAACATCACTATAGAACATCACTATAGAACATCACCCCTATAGAACATCAACCCCATAGAAAATCACTATAGAACATCACTATAGAACATCACCCCTATAGAACATCGACCCTATAGAACATCAACCCCATAGAACATCAAGCCCATAGAACATCAACCCTATAGAACATCACTATAGAACATCAACCCCATAGAACATCAACCCTATAGAACATCAACCCTATAGAACATCAACCCTATAGAACATCACTATAGAACATCACCCCTATAGAACATCACTATAGAACATCACTATAGAACATCACCCCTATAGAACATCAACCATATAGAACATCAACCCCATAGAACATCACTATAGAACATCACCCCTATAGAACATCGACCCTATAGAACATCAACCCCATAGAACATCAACTCTATAGAACATCACTATAGAACATCAACTCTACAGAACATCACTATAGAACAGGGATGAGCATCTCTGATGGGGACAAAAATTCCCCAGAACTCATCTTGAAGGTCTGCGTGACCACATCCATAGACAATGTTTACTACAAGTTTAGATAGCTGGCATGTTGACTGCAGGAATGTCCACCAGAGCTGTTGGACAATGTTTACTACAAGTTTAGATAGCTGGCATGTTGACTGCAGGAATGTCCACCAGAGCTGTTCCAGAGAATTTAATGTTCATTTCTCTACCATAAGCCGCCTCCAACTGGCCTCACAACCGCAAACCACGTGTATGGCCTTGTGTGGGCGAGCGGTTTGCTGATGTCAAAATTATGAATTGAGTTAGCCTTGGTGGCGGTGGGGTTATGGTAAGGGCAGGCAGGCATAAGCTATTGACAAAAAACACAATTGAATTTTATCGATGGCAAATTGAATGCAGAGCTCCTGAGGCCAATTTTCATGCCATTCATCTGCCGCCTTCACCTCAAGTTTCAGCATGATAATGCACTGTCACATGTCACAAGGATCGGTACACAATTCCTGGAAGCTGAAAATATCCCAATTCTTCCATGGCCTGCTTACTCACCAGACATGTCACCCATTGAGCATGTTTGGGATGCTCTGGATCAACATGTACGACAGAGTGTTCCAGTTCCCGCCAATATCCAGCAACTTCACACAGCCATTAAAGAGGAGTGGGACAACATTCCACCGGCCGCAAATCAACAGCCTGATCAACTCTATGTGAAGGAGATGTGTCACACTGCATGAGGCAAATGGTGGTCAAACCAGATACTGACTGGTTTTCTGATCCACGCCCCTACCTTTCTCTGGTATCTGTGACCAACAGATGCCAAATGAATTTGTTTAAATTTCCTGACATGAACTGTAACTCTCTGGACGTTCCTTCCTGTTCCATATTCTATCTAGAACCCTGGAACCTCCTCTACACCACTAATGGAGTCTTTATCCAGGAGGACCTCCTCTACACCACTAATGGAGTCTTTATCCAGGAGGACCTCCTCTATACTGTTAATGGAGTCTTTATCCAGGAGGACCTCCTCTACACCACTAATGGAGTCTTTATCCAGGAGGACCTCCTCTACACCGTTAATGGAGTCTTTATCCAGGAGGACCTCCTCTACACCACTAATGGAGTCTTTATCCAGGAGAATCTCTTCTACACCACTAATGGAGTCTTTATCCAGGAGGACCTCCTCTACACCACTAGTGGAGTCTTTATCCAGGAGGACCTACTCTACACCGTTAATGGAGTCTTTATCCAGGAGGACCTCCTCTACACCGTTAATGGAGTCTTTATCCAGGAGGACCTCCTCTACACCACTAATGGAGTCTTTATCCAGGAGGACCTCCTCTACACTGTTAATGGAGTCTTTATCCAGGAGGACCTCCTCTACACCACTAATGGAGTCTTTATCCAGGAGGACCCTCTACACCACTAATGGAGTCTATCCAGGAGGACCACTGTTAATGGAGTCTTTATCCAGGAGGACCTCCTCTACACCACTAATGGAGTCTTTATCCAGGAGGACCTCCTCTACACCACTAATGGAGTCTTTATCCAGGAGGACCTCCTCTACACCACTAATGGAGTCTTTATCCAGGAGGACCTCCTCTACACCACTAATGGAGTCCTACTCTACACCGTTAATGGAGTCTTTATCCAGGAGGACCTCCTCTACACCACTAATGGAGTCTTTATCCAGGAGGACCTCCTCTACACCACTAATGGAGTCTTTATCCAGGAGGACCTCCTCTACACCGTTAATGGAGTCTTTATCCAGGAGGACCTACTCTACACTGTTAATGGAGTCTTTATCCAGGAGGACCTACTCTACACTGTTAATGGAGTCTTTATCCAGGAGGACCTCCTACACCACTAATGGAGTCTTTATCCAGGAGGACCTCCTCTATACTGTTAATGGAGTCTTTATCCAGGAGGACCTCCTCTACACCACTAATGGAGTCTTTATCCAGGAGGACCTCCTCTACACCACTAATGGAGTCTTTATCCAGGAGGACCTCCTCTACACCACTAATGGAGTCTTTATCCAGGAGGACCTCCTCTATACTGTTAATGGAGTCTTTATCCAGGAGGACCTCCTCTACACCGTTAATGGAGTCTTTATCCAGGAGGACCTCCTCTACACCACTAATGGAGTCTTTATCCAGGAGGACCTCCTCTACACCACTAATGGAGTCTTTATCCAGGAGGACCTCCTCTACACCGTTAATGGAGTCTTTATCCAGGAGGACCTCCTCTACACCACTAATGGAGTCTTTATCCAGGAGGACCTCCTCTACACTGTTAATGGAGTCTTTATCCAGGAGGACCTCCTCTACACCACTAATGGAGTCTTTATCCAGGAGGACCTCCTCTACACCAATAATGGAGTCTTTATCCAGGAGGACCTCCTCTACACTGTTAATGGAGTCTTTATCCAGGAGGACCTCCTCTACACCACTAATGGAGTCTTTATCCAGGAGGACCTCCTCTACACCACTAATGGAGTCTTTATCCAGGAGGACCTCCTCTACACCACTAATGGAGTCTTTATCCAGGAGGACCTCCTCTACACCACTAATGGAGTCTTTATCCAGGAGGACCTACTCTACACCGTTAATGGAGTCTTTATCCAGGAGGACCTCCTCTACACCACTAATGGAGTCTTTATCCAGGAGGACCTCCTCTACACCACTAATGGAGTCTTTATCCAGGAGGACCTCCTCTACACCGTTAATGGAGTCTTTATCCAGGAGGACCTACTCTACACTGTTAATGGAGTCTTTATCCAGGAGGACCTACTCTACACTGTTAATGGAGTCTTTATCCAGGAGGACCTCCTCTACACCACTAATGGAGTCTTTATCCAGGAGGACCTACACCTCTATACTGTTAATGGAGTCTTTATCCAGGAGGACCTCCTCTACACCACTAATGGAGTCTTTATCCAGGAGGACCTCCTCTACACCACTAATGGAGTCTTTATCCAGGAGGACCTACACCTAATGGAGTCTTTATCCAGGAGGACTCTATACTGTTAATGGAGTCTTTATCCAGGAGGACCTCCTCTACACTGTTAATGGAGTCTTTATCCAGGAGGACCTCCTCTACACCACTAATGGAGTCTTTATCCAGGAGGACCTCCTCTACACCACTAATGGAGTCTTTATCCAGGAGGACCTCCTCTACACCACTAATGGAGTCTTTATCCAGGAGGACCTCCTCTACACCACTAATGGAGTCTTTATCCAGGAGGACCTCCTCTACACCACTAATGGAGTCTTTATCCAGGAGGACCTCCTCTACACCACTAATGGAGTCTTTATCCAGGAGGACCTCCTCTACACTAATGGAGTCTTAATGGAGTCTTTATCCAGGAGGACCTCCTCTACACCTGTTAATGGAGTCTTTATCCAGGAGGACCTACTCTACACTGTTAATGGAGTCTTTATCCAGGAGGACCTCCTCTACACTGTTAATGGAGTCTTTATCCAGGAGGACCTCCTCTACTGTTAACCAGTCTTTATCCAGGAGGACCTCCTCTACACCACTAATGGAAAGGAGGACCTCCTCTACACCACTAATGGAGTCTTTATCCAGGAGGACCTCCTCTACACTGTTAATGGAGTCTTTATCCAGGGTTAATGGAGTCTTTATCCAGGAGGACCTCCTCTACACCACTAATGGAGTCTTTATCCAGGAGGACCTCCTCTACACCACTAATGGAGTCTTTATCCAGGAGGACCTCCTCTACACCGTTAATGGAGTCTTTATCCAGGAGGACCTACTCTACACTGTTAATGGAGTCTTTATCCAGGAGGACCTACTCTACACTGTTAATGGAGTCTTTATCCAGGAGGACCTCCTCTACACCACTAATGGAGTCTTTATCCAGGAGGACCTCCTCTATACTGTTAATGGAGTCTTTATCCAGGAGGACCTCCTCTACACCACTAATGGAGTCTTTATCCAGGAGGACCTCCTCTACACCACTAATGGAGTCTTTATCCAGGAGGACCTCCTCTACACCACTAATGGAGTCTTTATCCAGGAGGACCTCCTCTATACTGTTAATGGAGTCTTTATCCAGGAGGACCTCCTCTACACCGTTAATGGAGTCTTTATCCAGGAGGACCTCCTCTACACCACTAATGGAGTCTTTATCCAGGAGGACCTCCTCTACACCACTAATGGAGTCTTTATCCAGGAGGACCTCCTCTACACCACTAATGGAGTCTTTATCCAGGAGGACCTCCTCTACACCACTAATGGAGTCTTTATCCAGGAGGACCTCCTCTACACCACTAATGGAGTCTTTATCCAGGAGGACCTCCTCTACACCACTAATGGAGTCTTTATCCAGGAGGACCTCCTCTACACCGTTAATGGAGTCTTTATCCAGGAGGACCTACTCTACACTGTTGATGGAGTCTTTATCCAGGAGGACCTACTCTACACTGTTAATGGAGTCTTTATCCAGGAGGACCTCCTCTACACCACTATTGGAGTCTTTATCCAGGAGGACCTCCTCTATACTGTTAATGGAGTCTTTATCCAGGAGGACCTCCTCTACACTGTTAATGGAGTCTTTATCCAGGAGGACCTCCTCTACACCACTAATGGAGTCTTTATCCAGGAGGACCTCCTCTAAACTGTTAATGGAGTCTTTATCCAGGAGGACATCCTCTACACCACTAATGGAGTCTTTATCCAGGAGGACCTCCTCTACACCACTAATGGAGTCTTTATCCAGGAGGACCTCCTCTACACCACTAATGGAGTCTTTATCCAGGAGGACCTCCTCTACACCACTAATGGAGTCTTTATCCAGGAGGACCTACTCTACACCGTTAATGGAGTCTTTATCCAGGAGGACCTCCTCTACACCACTAATGGAGTCTTTATCCAGGAGGACCTCCTCTACACCACTAATGGAGTCTTTATCCAGGAGGACCTCCTCTACACCAGGAGGTTAATGGAGTCTTTATCCAGGAGGACCTACTCTACACTGTTAATGGAGTCTTTATCCAGGAGGACCTCCTACTCTACACTGTTAATGGAGTCTTTATCCAGGAGGACCTCCTCTACACCACTAATGGAGTCTTTATCCAGGAGGACCTCCTCTATACTGTTAATGGAGTCTTTATCCAGGAGGACCTCCTCTACACCAGGAGGTTAATGGAGTCTTTATCCAGGAGGACCTCCTCTACATGTTTATCCAGGAGGACCTACTCTACACTAATGGAGTCTTTATCCAGGAGGACCTACTCTACACCGTTAATGGAGTCTTTATCCAGGAGGACCTCCTCTACACCACTAATGGAGTCTTTATCCAGGAGGACCTCCTCTATACTGTTAATGGAGTCTTTATCCAGGAGGACCTCCTCTACACCACTAATGGAGTCTTTATCCAGGAGGACCTCCTCTACACCACTAATGGAGTCTTTATCCAGGAGGACCTCCTCTACACCACTAATGGAGTCTTTATCCAGGAGGACCTCCTCTATACTGTTAATGGAGTCTTTATCCAGGAGGACCTCCTCTACACCACTAATGGAGTCTTTATCCAGGAGGACCTCCTCTACACCACTAATGGAGTCTTTATCCAGGAGGACCTCCTCTACACCACTAATGGAGTCTTTATCCAGGAGGACCTTACTGTTAATGGAGTCCTCTACACCACTAATGGAGTCTTTATCCAGGAGGACCTCCTCTACACCACTAATGGAGTCTTTATCCAGGAGGACCTCCTCTACACCACTAATGGAGTCTTTATCCAGGAGGACCTCCTCTACACCACTAATGGAGTCTTTATCCAGGAGGACCTCCTCTACACCACTAATGGAGTCTTTATCCAGGAGGACACCGTTAATGGAGTCTTTATCCAGGAGGACCTACTCTACACTGTTGATGGAGTCTTTATCCAGGAGGACCTACTCTACACTGTTAATGGAGTCTTTATCCAGGAGGACCTCCTCTACACCACTATTGGAGTCTTTATCCAGGAGGACCTCTCTCTATACTGTTAATGGAGTCTTTATCCAGGAGGACCTCCTCTACACTGTTAATGGAGTCTTTATCCAGGAGGACCTCCTCTACACCACTAATGGAGTCTTTATCCAGGAGGACCTCCTCTAAACTGTTAATGGAGTCTTTATCCAGGAGGACATCCTCTACACCACTAATGGAGTCTTTATCCAGGAGGACCTCCTCTACACCACTAATGGAGTCTTTATCCAGGAGGACCTCCTCTACACCACTAATGGAGTCTTTATCCAGGAGGACCTCCTCTACACCACTAATGGAGTCTTTATCCAGGAGGACCTACTCTACACCGTTAATGGAGTCTTTATCCAGGAGGACCTCCTCTACACCACTAATGGAGTCTTTATCCAGGAGGACCTCCTCTACACCACTAATGGAGTCTTTATCCAGGAGGACCTCCTCTACACCGTTAATGGAGTCTTTATCCAGGAGGACCTACTCTACACTGTTAATGGAGTCTTTATCCAGGAGGACCTACTCTACACTGTTAATGGAGTCTTTATCCAGGAGGACCTCCTCTACACCACTAATGGAGTCTTTATCCAGGAGGACCTCCTCTATACTGTTAATGGAGTCTTTATCCAGGAGGACCTCCTCTACACCACTAATGGAGTCTTTATCCAGGAGGACCTCCTCTATACTGTTAATGGAGTCTTACACCACTAATGGAGTCTTTATCCAGGAGGACCTCCTCTACACCACTAATGGAGTCTTTATCCAGGAGGACCTCCTCTACACCACTAATGGAGTCTTTATCCAGGAGGACCTCCTCTACACCACTAATGGAGGACCTCCTCTACACCACTAATGGAGTCTTTATCCAGGAGGACCTCCTCTACACCTAATGGAGTCTTTATCCAGGAGGACCTCCTCTACACCGTTAATGGAGTCTTTATCCAGGAGGACCTCCTCTACACCACTAATGGAGTCTTTATCCAGGAGGACCTCCTCTACACCACTAATGGAGTCTTTATCCAGGAGGACCTCCTCTACACCACTAATGGAGTCTTTATCCAGGAGGACCTCCTCTACACCGTTAATGGAGTCTTTATCCAGGAGGACCTCTAATGGAGTCTTTATCTACACCACTAATGGAGTCTTTATCCAGGAGGACCTCCTCTACACCACTAATGGAGTCTTTATCCAGGAGGACCTCCTCTACACCACTAATGGAGTCTTTATCCAGGAGGACCTCCTCTACACCACTAATGGAGTCTTTATCCAGGAGGACCTCCTCTACACCGTTAATGGAGTCTTTATCCAGGAGGACCTCCTCTACACTGTTGATGGAGTCTTTATCCAGGAGGACCTACTCTACACTGTTAATGGAGTCTTTATCCAGGAGGACCTCCTCTACACCACTATTGGAGTCTTTATCCAGGAGGACCTCCTCTATACTGTTAATGGAGTCTTTATCCAGGAGGACCTCCTCTACACTGTTAATGGAGTCTTTATCCAGGAGGACCTCCTCTACACCACTAATGGAGTCTTTATCCAGGAGGACCTCCTCTAAACTGTTAATGGAGTCTTTATCCAGGAGGACATCCTCTACACCACTAATGGAGTCTTTATCCAGGAGGACCTCCTCTACACCACTAATGGAGTCTTTATCCAGGAGGACCTCCTCTACACCACTAATGGAGTCTTTATCCAGGAGGACCTCCTCTACACCACTAATGGAGTCTTTATCCAGGAGGACCTACTCTACACCGTTAGTCTTTATGGAGTCTTTATCCAGGAGGACCTCCTCTACACCACTAATGGAGTCTTTATCCAGGAGGACCTCCTCTACACCACTAATGGAGTCTTTATCCAGGAGGACCTCCTCTACACCGTTAATGGAGTCTTTATCCAGGAGGACCTACTCTACACTGTTAATGGAGTCTTTATCCAGGAGGACCTCCTCTACACTGTTAATGGAGTCTTTATCCAGGAGGACCTCCTCTACACCACTAATGGAGTCTTTATCCAGGAGGACCTCCTCTACCACTAATGGAGTCTTTTAATACACCACTAATGGAGTCTTTATCCAGGAGGACCTCCTCTACACCACTAATGGAGTCTTTATCCAGGAGGACCTCCTCTACACCACTAATGGAGTCTTTATCCAGGAGGACCTCCTCTACACCACTAATGGACTAATGGAGTCTTTATCCAGGAGGACCTCCTCTATACTGTTAATGGAGTCTTTATCCAGGAGGACCTACTCTACACTGTTAATGGAGTCTTTATCCAGGAGGACCTACTCTACACTGTTAATGGAGTCTTTATCCAGGAGGACCTCCTCTACACCACTAATGGAGTCTTTATCCAGGAGGACCTCCTCTATACTGTTAATGGAGTCTTTATCCAGGAGGACCTCCTCTACACCACTAATGGAGTCTTTATCCAGGAGGACCTCCTCTACACCACTAATGGAGTCTTTATCCAGGAGGACCTCC
>NW_024609791.1:60000-75000 GCF_018296145.1 Oncorhynchus tshawytscha
TAAACAAGCTCTATTGAGTTTCTATTGTTCATTGAGTTTTATGCAGTACGTTGAGTATCTCTGGAGTTCATGGAGTTCTGAGTTCTATTGAGTTCTATAGCCACTTTAACTATTGAGTTCTATGGAGTTCTGTATTGAGTTCTATTGAGTTCTATGGAGTTATTACTCATTGAGTCGGAACTAGAAGCACAAGCAGTTATTAACATTGAGTTCAAATAAAATTTGATTTGATTTGATTTGATTTGATATTGAGTTCTATGGAGTTCTATTGAGTTCTATTGAGTTTTATGGAGTTCTATGGAGTTCTATGGAGTTCTATTGAGCTCTATTGAGTTCTATGGAGTTCTATTGAGTTCTATGGAGTTCTATGGAGTTCTATTGAGTTCTGTTGAGCTCTATTGAGTTCTATGGAGTTCTATTGAGTTCTATGGAGTTCTATTGAGTTCTATGGAGTTCTATGGAGTTCTATTGAGTTTTATGGAGTTCTATTGAGTTCTATTGAGTTCTATTGAGTTTTATGGAGTTCTATTGAGTTCTATTGAGTTGTATTGAGTTTTATGGAGTTGTAAGGAGTTCTATGGATTTCTATTGAGTTCTATTGAGTTCTATTGAGTTGTATGGAGTTGTAAGGAGTTCTATGGATTTCTATTGAGTTCTATGGAGTTCTATTAAGTTCCTTGGAGTTCTATTGAGTTATTTTGAGTTCTATTGAGCTCTATTGAGTTCTATGGAGTTCTATTGAGCTCTATTGAGTTCTATGGAGTTCTATTGAGCTCTATTGAGTTATATGGAGCTCTATTGAGCTCTATTGAGTTCCTTGGAGTTCTATTGAGTTATTTTGAGTTCTATTGAGCTCTATTGAGTTCTATGGAGTTCTATTGAGCTCTATTGAGTTCTATGGAGTTCTATTGAGCTCTATGGAGCTCTATTTCTATTGAGTTCTATGGAGTTGTATGGAGTTCTATGGAGTTCTATTGAGTTCTATGGAGTTCTATGGAGTTCTATTGAGTTCCTTGGAGTTCTATTGAGTTATTTTGAGTTCTATTGAGCTCTATTGAGTTCTATGGAGTTCTATGGAGCTCTATTGAGTTCTATTGAGTTCTATGGAGTTCTAAATCAAGTCAAATCAAATGTATTGGTCACATACACATGGTTAGCAGATGTTAATGCGAGTGTAGCGAAATGCTTGTGCTTCTAGTTCCGACAATGCAGTAATAATCAACAAGTAATCTAACCTAACAATTCCAAAACTACTACCTTATACACACAAGTGTAAAGGGATAAAGAATATGTACATAAAGATATATGAATGAGTGATGGTACAGAACGGCATAGGCAAGATACAGTAGATGGTATCGAGTACAGTATATACATATGAGATGAGTAATGTAGGGTATGTAAACAAAGTGGCATAGTTAAAGTGGCTAGTGATAAATGTATTACATAAGGATGCAGTAGATGATATAGAGTACAGTATATACATATACATATGAGATGAGTAATGTAGGGTATGTAAACATTATATTAAGTAGCATTGTTTAAAGTGGCTCGTGATATATTTTACATCAATTTCCATCAATTCCCATTATTAAAGTGGCTGGAGTTGAGTCAGTATGTTGGCAGCAACAACTCAATGTTAGTGGTGGCTGTTTAACAGTCTGATGGCCTTGAGATAGAAGCTATTTTTCAGTCTCTCGGTCCCAGCTTTAATGCACCTGTACTGACCTCGCCTTCTGGATGATAGCGGTGTGAACAGGCAGTGGCTCGGGTGGTTGTTGTCCTTGATGATCTTTATGGCCTTCCTGTGACATCGGGTGGTGTAGGTGTCCTGGAGGGCAGGTAGTTTGCCCCCGGTGATGCGTTGTGCAGACCGCACCACCCTCTGGAGAGCCTTACGGTTGTGGGCGGAGCAGTTGCCGTACCAGGCGGTGATACAGCCCGACAGGATGCTCTCGATTGTGCATCTGTAGAAGTTTGTGAGTGCTTTTGGTGACAAGCCGAATTTCTTCAGCCTCCTGAGGTTGAAGAGGCGTTGCTGCGCATTCTTCACGATGCTGTCTGAGTGGGTAGACCAATTCAGTTTGTCTGTGATGTGAACGCCGAGGAACTTAAAACTTACTACCCTCTCCACTACTGTTCCATCGATGTGGATGGGGGTGCTCCCTCTGCTGTTTCCTGAAGTCCACAATCATCTCCTTTGGTTTGTTGACGTTGAGTGTGAGGTTAATTTCCTGACACCACACTCCGAGGGCCCTCACCTCCGAGGGCCCTCACCCTCACCTTGAGTTCTATGGAGTTCTATTGAGTTCTATTGAGTTCTATGGAGTTATTGAGTTCTATGGAGTTCTATGGAGTTCTATTGAGTTAAATTGAGTTATGTTGAGTTAAATTGAGTTATATTGAGTTAAATTGGGTTATATTGAGTTATATTGGGTTATATTGAGTTATATTGAGTTATATTGGGTTATATTGGGTTATATTGGTTATATTGGGTTAAATAGTTATATTGAGTTATATTGGGTTATATTGGGTTATATTGGTTTAATTTATTTAAATGGAGTTATATTGGGTTATATTGAGTTATATTGGGTTATTTTGGAATATATGGGGTTATTTTGGGATATATTGAGTTATGTTGGGATATACTGGGTTATATTGGTTTAATTGATTTAAATTGAGTTATATTGGGTTCAATTTGGATATATTGAGTTATATTGGGCAATATCGGGTTATATTGAGTTATATCGGGTTATATTGGGTTATATGGGGTTATATTGGGTTATATTGAGTTATAGTGAGTTATATTGGGTTATATTGGGTTATATTGAGTTATAGTGAGTTATATTGGGTTATATTGGGTTATATTGAGTTATAGGGGGTTATATTGGGTTATATTGGGTTATATTGGGTTATAGGGGGTTATATCGGGGTATATTGAGTTATATTGAGTTATATTGGGTTATATTGAGTTATAGCGAGTTATATTGGGTTATATTGAGTTATAGCGAGTTATATTGGGTTATATTGGGTTATAGCGAGTTATATTGGGTTATATTGGGTTATATTGGGTTATATTGAGTTATAGTGAGCTATATTGGGTTATATTGGGTTATATTGGGTATAAAGTGGAAAGGGGTATTGCTGGTTTGCAATGGGATGGTACATATACCTCTCTCTGTCTGTCAGTGTCAGTCCCTTATAAACCATGGCTCTAACCAGACCAGACCTTTAGCATCATTATCTCTTCTGTGTGTTAAACAGGCTCCTAGCCCAACTCCTCTCCTCCCCGGGACCATCTACACTGTTAGAAATGATGTGTATGGTTTTGCTATGACAACGGGGAAGGGCATAGCAAAGAATACATCACAGGATTATTCCCTTAATGACTGCATCCAAAATGGCCCCCTATTCCCTATATAGTGCACTACTTTTGACCACAGTCAATGCACCCTATTCCCTATATAGTGCACTACTTTTGACCACAGTCAATGCACCCTATTCCCTATATAGTGCACTACTTTAGACCAGAGCCCTATGGCACCCTATTCCCTATATAGTGCACTACTTTTGCCCAAAGCCCTATGAAATTATAGGACCCTATACAGGTTAAATAGCATGTCATCTGGTACACAGGCCGTGTCTGAATATGTTTATGGGACAGGACAATAACTCAGGGTAATAAAAAAGAAGACGTCTCTGAGTGGACAATAAGGTATTAATCAAATAATTCAGTAGTCCGTCTCCTCTCCCGCCGCCTGTCTCTCATCTCCACCGCACGGAGAACGAACATCTCTCTGGCCCGACCGGCTGTGGATTCACACCTATTTGTTTTGCCGTTCGTTTCCTGAACTGTACGGTTCTGATCCAATGTACTGGTCTTCCTACAGTGTACGTTCGTTTGGTGTTCTGCTGTCTGCAGTCACATTTGAACAGGTTGTAAAAAATAAAATAAAAATACACCTTAATTCCTAGCGTCATCGCAGTGTTGTGGAATGGATATAGCGCCAACTGCACAAGGCTCATTTGAAATGCTGGAAAATAGGTCACCCCCCCCCCCACAAAAAAAAACAGTGAAATGTGTCCTGCCTAATGGGTAACAAAACAACGCATGGTAAAGGAAGCCAGTATTGGGCCAGTCAGTGCCAGAGGAAGATGCCCATATTTGACTTGGTATCACAGACATATGGCTAGTCGTCACCGTGGTAACAGTGGCCGGGGGGGTATGGGTTTTTTAACATCCCTTCGTCTCTATGGCAGGACTACAAAGGGAGAGGAGTTGGGGTTTGTGTGTTGTTGGGCTGTGTGTGCTCTCCCTCTGCCAGTATCTCGTTAAATATAATACAGAAAGCTGAATTAACAGTGTGAGAGGGCTTGGAGACGGAAATAGCAGTAAGCACTGAGGACATACAAACAGAGAGGAAAGGCAGTCACGGCTATAGAATCAGTGTAGAGATAGACAGTTATGGCTACAGAGATAGACAGTTATGGCTATAGAGATAGACAGTTATGGCTACAGAGATAGACAGTTATGGCTATAGAGATAGACAGTTATGGCTATAGAGATAAACAGTTATGACTACAGAGATAGACAGTTATGGCTACAGAGAGAGACAGTTATGACGATAGAGATAGACAGTTATGGCTACAGAGATAGACAGTTATGGCTACAGAGATAGACAGTTATGGCTATAGAGATAGACAGTTGTGGCTATAGAGATAGACAGTTGTGGCTATAGAGATAGACAGTTGTGGCTATAGAGATAGACAGTTATGACTACAGAGATAGACAGTTATGACTATAGAGATAGACAGTTATGACTACAGAGATAGACAGTTATGACTATAGAGATAGACAGTTATGGCTACAGAGATAGACAGTTATGGCTATAGAGATAGACAGTTATGGCTATAGAGATAGACAGTTATGGCTACAGAGATAAACAGTTATGGCTACAGAGATAGACAGTTATGGCTACAGAGATAGACAGTTATGGCTATAGAGATAGACAGTTATGGCTACAGAGATAAACAGTTATGGCTACAGAGATAGACAGTTATGGCTATAGAGATAGACAGTTATGGCTATAGAGATAGACAGTTATGGCTACAGAGATAGACAGTTATGGCTACAGAGATAGACAGTTATGGCTATAGAGATAGACAGTTATGACTACAGAGATAGACAGTTATGGCTATAGAGATAGACAGTTATGGCTATAGAGATAGACAGTTATGGCTATAGAGATAGACAGTTATGGCTATAGAGATAGACAGTTATGACTATAGTTATGACTATAGAGATAGACAGTTATGACTATAGAGATAGACTATAGAGATAGACAGTTATGACTATAGAGATAGACAGTTATGACTACAGAGATAGACAGTTATGGCTATAGAGATAGACAGTTATGGCTATAGAGATAGACAGTTATGGCTATAGTATTATTGTAGAGATAGACAGTTATGACTATAGTATTATTGTAGAGATAGACAGTTATGGCTATAGAGATAGACAGTTATGACTATAGAGATAGACAGTTATGACTATAGAGATAGACAGTTATGGCTATAGAGATAGACAGTTATGGCTATAGTATTATTGTAGAGATAGACAGTTATGACTACAGTATTACTATAGAGATAGACAGTTATGACTATAGTATTATTGTAGAGATAGACAGTTATGACTATAGAGATAGACAGTTATGACTATATAGATAGACAGTTATGACTATAGTATTATTGTAGAGATAGACAGTTATGACTATAGAGATAGACAGTTATGACTATAGTATTATTGTAGAGATAGACAGTTATGACTATAGAGATAGACAGTTATGGCTATAGAGATAGACAGTTATGGCTATAGAGATAGACAGTTTTGACTATAGAGATAGACAGTTGTGACTATAGAGATAGACAGTTATGACTATAGTATTATTGTAGAGATAGACAGTTATGACTATAGAGATAGACAGTTATGGCTATAGTATTATTGTAGAGATAGACAGTTATGACTATAGTATTATTGTAGAGATAGACAGTTTTGACTATAGAGATAGACAGTTGTGACTATAGAGATAGACAGTTATGACTATAGTATTATTGTAGAGATAGACAGTTATGGCTATAGTATTATTGTAGAGATAGACTGTTCTGACTATAGTATTATTGTAGAGATAGACAGTTATGACTATAGAGATAGACAGTTATGGCTATAGAGATAGACAGTTATGGCTATAGATATAGACAGTTATGACTATAGTATTATTGTAGAGATAGACAATTATGACTATAGAGATAGACAGTTATGACTATAGTATTATTGTAGAGATAGACAGTTATGACTATAGAGATAGACAGTTATGGCTATAGAGATAGACAGTTATGACTATAGAGATAGACAGTTATGACTATAGAGATAGACAGTTATGGCTATAGAGATAGACAGTTATGACTATAGTATGATTGTAGAGATAGACAGTTATGACTATAGTATGATTGTAGAGATAGACAGTTATGACTATAGTATGATTGTAGAGATAGACAGTTATGACTATAGTATTATTGTAGAGATAGACAGTTCTGACTATAGTATTATTGTAGAGATAGACCGTTATGACTATAGTATTATTGTAGAGATAGACAGTTATGACTACAGTATTACTATAGAGATAGACAGTTATGACTATAGTATTATTGTAGAGATAGACAGTTTTGACTATAGTATTATTGTAGAGATAGACAGTTCTGACTATAGTATTATTGTAGAGATAGACAGTTATGACTATAGTATTATTGTAGAGATAGACAGTTCTGACTATAGTATTATTGTAGAGATAGACAGTTCTGACTATAGTATTATTGTAGAGATAGACAGTTCTGACTATAGTATTATTGTAGAGATAGACAGTTCTGACTATAGTATTATTGTAGAGATAGACAGTTCTGACTATAGTATTATTGTAGAGATAGACAGTTCTGACTATAGTATTATTGTAGAGATAGACAGTTCTGACTATAGTATGATTGTAGAGATAGACAGTTATGGCTATAGAGATAGACAGTTATGACTATAGAGATAGACAGTTATGGCTATAGTATTATTGTAGAGATAGACTGTTCTGACTATAGTATTATTGTAGAGATAGACAGTTCTGACTATAGTATTACTGTAGAGATAGACAGTTCTGACTATAGTATTATTGTAGAGATAGACAGTTATGACTATAGAGATAGACAGTTATGGCTATAGAGATAGACCGTTCTGACTATAGTATTATTGTAGAGATAGACCGTTCTGACTATAGTATTATTGTAGAGATAGACAGTTCTGACTATAGTATTATTGTAGAGATAGACAGTTCTGACTATAGTATTACTATAGAGATAGACAGTTCTGACTATAGTATTATTGTAGAGATAGACAGTTCTGACTATAGTATTATTGTAGAGATAGACAGTTATGACTATAGTATTATTGTAGAGATAGACAGTTATGACTATAGAGATAGACAGTTATGACTATAGTATTATTGTAGAGATAGACAGTTCTGACTATAGAGATAGACAGTTATGACTATAGAGATAGACAGTTCTGACTATAGTATTATTGTAGAGATAGACAGTTCTGACTATAGTATTATTGTAGAGATAGACAGTTAGACTCTCTCCTTCTGTCTGTCTCTGTCTCTCTCTCTCCTTCTCTCTCTCTCTCTCCTTCTGTCTGTCTCTCTCTCTCTCTCCTTCTGTCTGTCTCTCTCTCTCTCTCCTTCTGTCTGTCTGTCTCTCTCTCTCTCTCTCTCCTCTCTCTCTCTGTAGAGATAGACTGACTATAGAGATAGACAGTTATGACTATAGAGATAGACAGTTATGACTATAGTATTATTGTAGAGATAGACTGTTCTGACTATAGTATTATTGTAGAGATAGACAGTTCTGACTATAGTATGACTGTAGAGATAGACAGTTCTGACTATAGTATTATTGTAGAGATAGACAGTTCTGACTATAGTATTATTGTAGAGATAGACAGTTCTGACTATAGTATTATTGTAGAGATAGACAGTTCTGACTATAGTATTATTGTAGAGATAGACAGTTCTGACTATAGTATGATTGTAGAGATAGACAGTTATGGCTATAGATATAGACAGTTATGACTATAGAGATAGACAGTTATGGCTATAGTATTATTGTAGAGATAGACTGTTCTGACTATAGTATTATTGTAGAGATAGACAGTTCTGACTATAGTATTATTGTAGAGATAGACAGTTCTGATAGAGATAGACAGTTCTGACTATAGTATTATTGTAGAGATAGACAGTTCTGACTATAGTATTACTGTAGAGATAGACAGTTCTGACTATAGTATTACTGTAGAGATAGACAGTTCTGACTATAGTATTACTGTAGAGATAGACAGTTCTGACTATAGTATTATTGTAGAGATAGTTCTGACTATAGTTATGACTAGAGATAGACAGTATTACTGTAGAGATAGACAGTTCTGACTATAGTATTATTGTAGAGATAGACAGTTATGACTATAGTATTATTGTAGAGATAGACAGTTCTGACTATAGTATTATTGTAGAGATAGACAGTTCTGACAGTTAGAGATGACTATAGTATTATTGTAGAGATAGACAGTTCTGACTATAGTATTACTGTAGAGATAGACAGTTCTGACTATAGTATTATTGTAGAGATAGACAGTTCTGACTATAGAGTTCTGACTATAGTATTATTGTAGAGATAGACAGTTCTGACTATAGTATTATTGTAGAGATAGACAGTTCTGACTATAGTATTATTATAGAGATAGACAGTTATGACTATAGTAGAGATAGACAGTGACTATAGTATTACTATAGAGATAGACAGTTATGACTATAGAGATAGACAGTTATGGCTATAGAGATAGACAGTTATGGCTATAGTATTATTGTAGAGATAGACTGTTCTGACTATAGTATTATTGTAGAGATAGACAGTTATGACTATAGAGATAGACAGTTATGGCTATAGAGATAGACCGTTCTGACTATAGTATTATTGTAGAGATAGACAGTTCTGACTATAGTATTACTGTAGAGATAGACAGTTCTGACTATAGTATTATTGTAGAGATAGACCGTTCTGACTATAGTATTATTGTAGAGATGGACAGTTCTGACTATAGTATTATTGTAGAGATAGACAGTTCTGACTATAGTATTATTGTAGAGATAGACAGTTCTGACTATAGTATTATTGTAGAGATAGACAGTTCTGACTATAGTATTATTGTAGAGATAGACAGTTCTGACTATAGTATTATTGTAGAGATAGACAGTTCTGACTATAGTATGACTGTAGAGATAGACAGTTCTGACTATAGTATTATTGTAGAGATAGACAGTTCTGACTATAGTATTATTGTAGAGATAGACAGTTCTGACTATAGTATTATTGTAGAGATAGACAGTTCTGACTATAGTATTATTGTAGAGATAGACAGTTCTGACTATAGTATTATTGTAGAGATAGACAGTTCTGACTATAGTATTATTGTAGAGATAGACAGTTCTGACTATAGTATTACTGTAGAGATAGACAGTTCTGATAGACAGTAGAGATAGACAGTTCTGACTATGTAGAGATAGACAGTTCTGACTATAGTATTACTATAGAGATAGACAGTTCTGACTATAGTATTATTGTAGAGATAGACAGTTCTGACTATAGTATTATTGTAGAGATAGACAGTTATGACTATAGTATTATTGTAGAGATAGACAGTTTTGACTATAGAGATAGACAGTTATGACTATAGTATTATTGTAGAGATAGACAGTTTGACTATAGAGATAGACAGTTATGACTATAGAGATAGACAGTTATGACTATAGTAGATAGAGATAGACAGTTCTGACTATAGTATTATTGTAGAGATAGACAGTTCTGACTATAGTATTATTGTAGAGATAGACAGTTAGACTCTCTCCTTCTGTCTGTCTCTGACTTCTGTCTGATAGTCAGTCTGTCTGTCTCTCTCTCTCTCCTTCTCTCTCTCTCTGTAGAGATAGACAGTTATGACTATAGAGATAGACAGTTATGACTATAGTATTATTGTAGAGATAGACCGTTCTGACTATAGTATTATTGTAGAGATAGACAGTTCTGACTATAGTATTATTGTAGAGATAGACAGTTCTGACTATAGTATGACTGTAGAGATAGACACTTCTGACTATTGTATTATTGTAGAGATAGACAGTTCTGACTATAGTATTATTATAGAGATAGAGATAGACAGACTATAGTATTATTGTAGAGATAGACAGTTCTGACTATAGTATTATTGTAGAGATAGACAGTTCTGACTATAGTATTATTGTAGAGATAGACAGTTCTGACTATAGTATTATTGTAGAGATAGACAGTTCTGACTATAGTATTATTGTAGAGATAGACAGTTCTGACTATAGTATTATTGTAGAGATAGACAGTTCTGACTATAGTATTATTGTAGAGATAGACAGTTCTGACTATAGTATTATTGTAGAGATAGACAGTTCTGACTATAGTATGACTGTAGAGATAGACAGTTCTGACTATAGTATTATTGTAGAGATAGACAGTTCTGACTATAGTATTATTGTAGAGATAGACAGTTCTGACTATAGTATGACTGTAGAGATAGACAGTTCTGACTATAGTATTATTGTAGAGATAGACAGTTATGACTATAGTATTATTGTAGAGATAGACAGTTCTGACTATAGTATTATTGTAGAGATAGACAGTTCTGACTATAGTATTATTGTAGAGATAGACAGTTCTGACTATAGTATGACTGTAGAGATAGACAGTTCTGACTATAGAGATAGACAGTTCTGACTATAGTATTATTGTAGAGATAGACAGTTCTGACTATAGTATTATTGTAGAGATAGACAGTTATGACTATAGTATTATTGTAGAGATAGACAGTTAGTATTACTGTAGAGATAGAGTTATGACTATAGTATTATTGTAGAGATAGACAGTTCTGACTATAGTATTACTGTAGAGATAGACAGTTCTGACTATAGTATTACTATAGAGATAGACAGTTCTGACTATAGTATTATTGTAGAGATAGACAGTTCTGACTATAGTATTATTGTAGAGATAGACAGTTAGACTCTCTCCTTCTGTCTGTCTCTGTCTCTCTCTCTCTACCTCTCTCTCTCTCTCTCTCTCCTTCTCTCTCTCTCTCTCCTTCTGTCTGTCTCTCTCTCTCTCTCCTTCTGTCTGTCTCTCTCTCTCTCTCTCTCTCTCCTTCTCTCTCTCTCTGTAGAGATAGACAGTTATGACTATAGAGATAGACAGTTCTGACTATAGTATTATTGTAGAGATAGACAGTTCTGACTATAGTATGACTGTAGAGATAGACAGTTATGGCTATAGAGATAGACAGTTCTGACTATAGTATTATTGTAGAGATAGACAGTTCTGACTATAGTATTATTGTAGAGATAGACAGTTCTGACTATTGTAGAGATAGACAGTTATGACTATAGTATTATTGTAGAGATAGACAGTTCTGACTATAGTATTATTGTAGAGATAGACAGTTCTGACTATAGTATTATTGTAGAGATAGACAGTTCTGACTATAGTATTATTGTAGAGATAGACAGTTCTGACTCTCTCCTTCTGTCTGTCTCTGTCTCTCTCTCTCTATCTCTCTCTCTCTCTCTCTCTCCTAGAGATAGACAGTTCTGACTAGTATCTGTCTCTCTCTCTCTCTCCTTCTGTCTGTCTCTCTCTCTCTCTCTCTCTCTCCTTCTCTCTCTCTCTGTAGAGATAGACAGTTATGACTATAGAGATAGACAGTTCTGACTATAGTATTATTGTAGAGATAGACAGTTATGACTATAGAGATAGACAGTTATGGCTATAGAGATAGACCGTTCTGACTATAGTATTATTGTAGAGATAGACAGTTTTGACTATAGTATTACTATAGAGATAGACAGTTCTGACTATAGTATTATTGTAGAGATAGACAGTTTTGACTATAGTATTATTGTAGAGATAGACAGTTCTGACTATAGTATTATTGTAGAGATAGACAGTTATGACTATAGTATTATTGTAGAGATAGACCGTTCTGACTATAGTATTATTGTAGAGATAGACAGTTTCATACTATAGTATTATTGTAGAGATAGACAGTTCTGACTACAGTATTATTGTAGAAATAGACAGTTATGACTATAGTATTATTGTAGAGATAGACAGTTCTGACTATAGTATTATTGTAGAGATAGACAGTTCTGACTATAGTATTATTGTAGAGATAGACAGTTCTGACTATAGTATTATTGTAGAGATAGACAGTTCTGACTATAGTATTATTGTAGAGATAGACAGTTCTGACTATAGTATTATTGTAGAGATAGACAGTTCTGACTATAGTATTATTGTAGAGATAGACAGTTATGGCTATAGTATTATGTAGAGATAGACAGTTATGACTGTAGAGATAGACAGTTCTGACTATAGATTGTAGAGATAGACAGTTCTGACTATAGTATTATTGTAGAGATAGACAGTTCTGACTATAGTATGACTGTAGAGATAGACAGTTCTGACTATAGTATTATTGTAGAGATAGACAGTTCTGACTATAGTATTATTGTAGAGATAGACAGTTCTGACTATAGTATTATTGTAGAGATAGACAGTTCTGACTATAGTATTATTGTAGAGATAGACAGTTCTGACTATAGTATTCTGAGATAGACTGACTATAGTATGACTGTAGAGATAGACAGTTCTGACTATAGTATTATTAGAGATAGAGATAGACAGTTCTGACTATAGTATTATTGTAGAGATAGACAGTTCTGACTATAGTATTATTGTAGAGATAGACAGTTCTGACTATAGTATTATTGTAGAGATAGACAGTTCTGACTATAGTATTACTGTAGAGATAGACAGTTCTGACTATAGTATTATTGTAGAGATAGACAGTTCTGACTATAGTATTATTGTAGAGATAGACAGTTCTGACTATAGTATTATTGTAGAGATAGACAGTTAGACTCTCTCCTTCTGTCTGTCTCTGTCTCTCTCTCTCTACCTCTCTCTCTCTCTCTCTCTCTCCTTCTCTCTCTCTCTCTCCTTCTGTCTGTCTCTCTCTCTCTCTCCTTCTGTCTGTCTCTCTCTCTCTCTCTCTCTCTCCTTCTCTCTCTCTCTGTAGAGATAGACAGTTATGACTATAGAGATAGACAGTTCTGACTATAGTATTATTGTAGAGATAGACAGTTCTGACTATAGTATGACTGTAGAGATAGACAGTTCTGACTATAGTATTATTGTAGAGATAGACAGTTCTGACTATAGTATTATTGTAGAGATAGACAGTTCTGACTATAGTATTATTGTAGAGATAGACAGTTCTGACTATAGTATTATTGTAGAGATAGACAGTTCTGACTATAGTATGACTGTAGAGATAGACAGTTCTGACTATAGTATTATTGTAGAGATAGACAGTTCTGACTATAGTATTATTGTAGAGATAGACAGTTCTGACTATAGTATGACTGTAGAGATAGACAGTTCTGACTATAGTATTATTGTAGAGATAGACAGTTCTGACTATAGTATTATTGTAGAGATAGACAGTTCTGACTATAGTGTAGAGATAGACAGTTCTGACTAGTATTATTGTAGAGATAGACAGTTCTGACTATAGTATTATTGTAGAGATAGACAGTTCTGACTATAGTATTACTGTAGAGATAGACAGTTCTGACTATAGTATTATTGTAGAGATAGACAGTTCTGACTATAGTATTATTGTAGAGATAGACAGTTCTGACTATAGTATTATTGTAGAGATAGACAGTTCTGACTATAGTATTATTGTAGAGATAGACAGTTCTGACTATAGTATTACTGTAGAGATAGACAGTTCTGACTATAGTAGTTCTGACTATAGTATTATTGTAGAGATAGACAGTTCTGACTATAGTATTATTGTAGAGATAGACAGTTCTGACTATAGTATTATTGTAGAGATAGACAGTTAGACTCTCTCCTTCTGTCTGTCTCTGTCTCTCTCTCTCTAGTATTCTCTAGAGATAGACAGTTCTGACTATAGTATTCTCCTTCTGTCTGAGATCCTTCTGTCTGTCTCTCTCTGACTCTCTCTCCTAGAGATAGACAGTTCTCTATAGTAGACTGTAGAGATAGACTCTCTCTGTAGAGATAGACAGTTATGACTATAGAGATAGACAGTTCTGACTATAGTATTATTGTAGAGATAGACAGTTCTGACTATAGTATTACTGTAGAGATAGACAGTTCTGACTATAGTATTATTAGACAGAGATAGACAGTTCTGACTATAGTATTATTGTAGAGATAGACAGTTCTGACTATGACTATAGAGATAGACAGTTTTGACTATAGAGTAGACAGTTTGACTATGTAGAGATAGACAGTTCTGACTATAGAGATAGACAGTTATATTATAGAGATAGACAGTTCTGACTATAGTATTATTGTAGAGATAGACAGTTCTGACTATAGTATTATTGTAGAGATAGACAGTTCTGACTATAGTATTATTGTAGAGATAGACAGTTAGACTCTCTCCTTCTGTCTGTCTCTGTCTCTCTCTCTCCTTCTCTCTCTCTCTCTCCTTCTGTCTGTCTCTCTCTCTCTCTCCTTCTGTCTGTCTCTCTCTCTCTCCTTCTCTCTCTCTCTGTAGAGATAGACAGTTATGACTATAGAGATAGACAGTTATGACTATAGTATTATTGTAGAGATAGACCGTTCTGACTATAGTATTATTGTAGAGATAGACAGTTCTGACTATAGTATTATTGTAGAGATAGACAGTTCTGACTATAGTATTATTGTAGAGATAGACAGTTCTGACTATAGTATTATTGTAGAGATAGACAGTTTTGACTATAGTATTACTATAGAGATAGACAGTTCTGA